>NC_140420.1:80847464-81097464 GCF_965140295.1 Lepidochelys olivacea
GACATGTATATGTTAAATCAATATGAGGAATACATTTCTGGATCCATAATTTCCCACAGTTGTGTAGTAAATGATAAAATGGTAGTATGTCTTGACCACTCATTTATAAGTAGCTGCAATTACTTTTAATCTGTGGCTGTGCTCTCTTTCCACAGAGCCCACATATGATGCCACCTCAGCCTTTACAGAATACGTTTTTGGATTATGATATAACTATTTACAATGGCACTATAGATCATAAGGCTCCAGATTTCCTGGCATTCAAGCAGCACTGTTGTTTATCCTGGGGAAGTATTCTTTCTTTCTTGGAACATGTTGAGAAACTACTCAAGGACTACGCTGTACCATTGGCTATAATAAAGGGTAAGAAATTGATGGAGCTCATATCGGACTTTGAACTTAACCAGAGGCCTACCAGAGATGACCTTCTGTCGGTGATAAAGAACCGGACAACTGTGAAAAGGATCTTAAATCAACCTGGCCAGAGATACAAAGGGCAACATGGTACTGAAATGGCTGCCACAAGGATCCAAGCAACATGGAGGCGCTATACGGACAGAAAAGCCTATATCCATTTCAGGCAGCAGCAGTGGGCATCAGGTGTGATTGCCATTTCTTGGCTCTTGCATAGTCACATGGCACGTGTAAAAAAGACCCTGAAGGAATCACGTCAGAGACACCTGGAGAATTTTTACATCAGGGCCAAGGTGTGCAGTGCTGCCAGCTGCTACAGCAGCACTTCTGTCCTAAACATCTCTTGCTTGAGTAATCGCAATAAGCTGTTTCCATTTTTTTCCCTTTAACTGTACATTTGTCCGAGCATCATATTTCATCCTTCATCAGTGATTCAGCCTTTGTGGCTGCAGAATCTGTTGCAATTTTTCTATGGAAAATGTCCCTTCACTTTGACTTTGGTAGTTCTGTCAGAAAATCAATGTTTTAACTGCATTACCGTAGCTCCCAATATATACCTTGTGGCAGTAAATTGGCTGGAAAAAAATCCCTCTCTTGTCTACATTGCTGTCACCACTTTGTCAGAAAGTATTTAAGTTTGTAGACAGCCTTTTAATTAGTGCTCACAATTTCATTTATGTTTGCTTTCTTTTTTTTTTCATTCATATTCTGTTAATTAAGTGAGCAGCCTCTAATCTTCCCCTGCCAGTAGCTTCATGTAGCCACCTAATTAAATTAATTGGGGAAGATGTTTTAAGTATGTAATTAAATCAATTAATATAATTTATGCCTGGCTTAACTGTACAGTGGAAAAACAGCTGAAGTTTGACTAGATGAATCCACTACAGCTTCCTGTCACTGATCAATGCTCTTCTTGATTTTTAGCATCTGGCAGCCAACTGGAATCGCATCAGGACCTCCAGGAGGACTATTATCCATATCCCATCATTAGGTATAACACTTTTGCCTGCAAATCTATCAGCAACCTCTATTACCCACCACATTATGACTCCTTGATTGAGTTCAAGGAAGGCCCCTTGTTTTATTCAAATTGGTCTCGGCAGGAAAATGTTCTCAACATGATGAGAGTAATAACACAGGGCCCTCGCTCGAAATGGCGTTTAATTTGGGGATTAAGCAAATAAAGTCATTATGTGGAGGCCGCTATTCAGTGGAGAGGTGATTTGCTGTAATTCGCTTTCATCTGTATGAAATGAACTAAAAAGTTGTATTTTTTCCCCCTGAAATAACAGATAATGTTTTCAGTCTTCTTTAATGATAGCAGAACGTGTGCCTATGTATGTTGTTGCTGTTACAGCAATAAGCCAGGGTATTGCTTGTACACTGTTTTTAATCAAATGTGCAGTCAAAATGATAAGCTACATTCTCTGAAATTATTTAGTTCTAATTACGAGCAGATGGGATGCTTTATTTGCACCTAGGGCGCCTGAGCAAAAGGAAATGCTGTGTGAACAAGAATAATTAAGAAGTTGAATAGTGTTTTTTGCGCTTAAATAATCTGCAGTTTCATGTTAATTAGCACTAATGTAATTATTTAATTACATTTATGAATTGGGGAACTTAAAAGCTGTTTTCTGCAAAGCGGTGGCCAAATGTAGTTGTTTAGAAATTATAGAATATGATTTCTTGGGAATTTCCAAAATGCACCAATAATCTCTTAAAACATGAATTGCTGTCAAAATGTTTGTGATTTGATTTATTTTCTACGCTTTCATAGCAAATTAATTGACCTTAGAGAGTTAGGATTTCATGAATTGAATTGGCTTAGATTTGAATTAATGAAAACTGTTACAAGTTCTGTCTCTCATATTTATGGAATATATATCCTTTGATTTTTATGAGAAGATAGTTTTGCAAATTATGTTAACATAAATATATAGCCCACTGTTTTTATTTGCACATTGATCTTAAATTCTCACGTAAATTAATATGCCAGATTAAATAATGTATCAGAACTCTAATTTAAAATCATGAACATTTAAAAATAATATTTAAATTCTAATGGTTTTGAACCAAATGAAAATGGGAATTGGGAGGGAGATCAGTTATAGAAGAAAAACAATTGTTAAGTAGATCTGTAAACTCAAATGTCAGCAATATTGCTAAGCAACAAATGCTTTTCAAGTTGTTTTCAAAACTTTGGTATTATAAAAATTATAAAGACTTTGGTATTATAAAAATAGACAAACTTTAAAAACTCTTTTTTTAAAGTGAAATGTCCCTGGTACTCAAATGACCCTGTTAACTTCCAGCAAAATGTACAGATATAATTGAAAATATTTAGAATCTCCTGATGACGTGTTTAAACTAAATAGGGATTCCATTTTCATTTGTCATTTGACCTAGTGTCTAGCCCCTTATCCTGCAACTTATTGTATGCAGCAGTCTGCATGCATGTAAGAAGTTATATGATTCGGGCTCTAGATAGGAATCTTCTCTCTTTAAAAAAAATAAATAGTCTGTATTAGGTACATTTTATTATGAGTTCAAATGTTTTCTTAGAAAATAACCAGGTATATATAACTACCAAACGAAGGATATATTAAAATTATGTCAATCAAAATAGGGATTCTTAAGGTATTGTAATCAAGTGTATTCATGTTTATTTGCTGTAAATATATGCAACTGCATTGAGACTTCTGTTACAGAATTCAGGTTTTTTAGATATATTTTAGTTTCCTATAAGCATTTTTGTCCATGTTGAAAGTTAGAATAAAAGCTTTGTACTTTTTTTTTCTTTTATAAGAGATTCAGATTGAAAACAGAATTTTTAAAAAAGTTGAGTTGCTTTTGAGATATTCAAATATAAAATATCTGGAAGCTAACCAGATTGACACAAACAGAGCTTTAAACATAGTTTACATTTTAAAAACTGAAAACATGAAGGCTTTTCAGTTCTCTGAACTAAGCCCCTTTCAAGTATATAATAAAATTAAATAAAATGAGAACATTTGACATTTTTAAATATGCTTCTCTGCATGGGTTTGTTTTTTCAAAGATATTTTCATTAGGTTTTTCATCCATCACTAAGGCATTTCCAGTTACTGTCACTGTAATTTATCAGAAGATCTTCTCTGATTGTTGTTTTGCTCTGACAAGTACTGTAATAATACCTGTTGTGAAAAACACTGCTAATTTCTTGTAGCCAAGATATCAAAACAACTCCTCTTTTTGACCTAATTGAGCATTGGAATAAATAAACTTGATTAGATGTTTACACAAGAGGCTACACTACTCTTTGAACTAATAATATGCATTTTATAATCTGAAGATAAACGTATCTCTAAAACATTATGGCCCTACTCAACGCTACTTACTCACACAAAATTCCAACTGACTTCAACAGGAATTTTCTCAAAAGAATTGAGTCATATCAACATAAAAATATGTCTAAGTAACACTAAAGTTGGAACACAACTGCTGAGCACCAAGAAGTGCATGTTTTGACAAAGTATTTTTCACCAACAATATTTTTTCTTTGCAGTATAGTTAGTTAAGAATGGAGGACTAAATCCTAGCTCTGTTGAATTCCAATGGACTTCATTGAAGCCAGAATTTCACCTGAGTATCAAAACTTGAATCTCTTCTCACACAGGTGGAACTCCCCTGAAATCAGGCCACATTGTTAATTGTGAATTTCTCAACTTTTTTCAGTTTGAAGAATGTTTCAGGACCATTACAAGTATCCATTCTCTGCACATGACTAAGGGAAATATTAAGTGAGATGATTGGTTAAAGAGACACTGTCAAGTTAAAAATTATAGTTTTTTAAGGAACAAATTTCTATATTAATTTTACTAATAACAAAGCCTTGTTTTATTAAAACTGGATTTTAAAAATCTAATCTAACTTTCATTATTTAAACAGGTTGTTACTTTTTGCATTTCTCTTTGTTAATATAGTGAAAACAGGCTAGTCAGTTTCACTTTTGTTTATAGTCATTTTCAAGTCAATTTCACTTTCAAATTCTAATGCTTTAATTCAGTGCTGCAATATTTCAGTTGCAAATACTGTTGGAGAATGTTTTATTTTTATATAACTCTTTTAATTGGATTGTTTTAAAATGATAGAACCTTCTTTTTATCATTTTTGCAAAAATTAAATTTGGGGCTTAATTTGACCTGACTCTAGGTCAAATTCCATTTGCACTTACACTGGTGTAAAATTTGGGGTAACTTTTCTGATCTTTAATATGATTTCAAGCAAAAACATTAATGGACTGTAATTATCCACTGAGAATTTAGTATCATCTTCATTAAATTAACATGTAAATATTAAAAAAAAAAAAAAAGTATATATAATTGCAGTAAGATATTCTAGTTCTTGAATTATGGTTTATCTTATTACAAGAAGAGCTGCTTATTACAACACAGAGCCACTGTGGCATTATTTCCTAATAAAATTACTGCTCCACTCAGTAACACTGCTCTGCAGAAACTTTGCATAATATATGGTTATTGTCGCTTTCTCCTGTGTTCCTTCTCTCCCTCCCCCTCCTCAGTACCTCCTCCCCATTTTAACCCCTTCTCTCTGTTGCATGTGAGTGCAACTCCTGTGCAACTCTCATGTTCTTTTAGAAAACGGTGTTTCAACGCATACTAGTACTTCAAAGTAAATATGCCAAGTATATTGGGCAAATTAGAAATATGTTTTAGCACATGTGACCAATATATTAGGCACTATCAGCTGGTTAAACTCCAGCTGTCTTTCTTCCCTCTTTTTTCTGCAGGGAAAAAAACACAACCCCAACTTTCTGACACTGTTTTGTCTTTGCCACCTCCGTGCTTCATACCACTGCTTTTATTTTAAAAGGCAATTCTGAAAGGTGTTATGGGTTGTTTGCTGGGGCCAGGCACTAATGGGGACCCACAAAACATATTTAGAAAGGCTAGTGAGTTCTGGCAGGGGCTGAGATGGGGAGGCAAAGGTAGTCCCTTTACTATTACCTTCTACTCCCCATTTTCTCTGACTCTCTTCTCAATTACCCCAGTGTAAATTGGGAGTAACTCCATTGAAGTCAATGGAGCTATATTGGTCTGAAGCTGGTTTTAGAGAAGCAGACCCTCAGTGTTCTTTCGGTAACATAATCACACATTGCACTTGGAAATCCACAATTCTCGCTCTAAGAGATTGAGCTTTTCTACAGTCCAGCTCAGCCATTGACACATCATGGTGGATCGATGCTGAATGTGAGTGAAAGGTCATATCACCAAGCTCTGATAAGCTGCAGGTTTGGGAGACCAAAATATTACCAAATCATTGATTTCAGCTACAACTGGAAGCATTATCTACCCATACTGTCACTATACACCATCCAAAGTCATGATTCTGTGACTCAAAAGAAGATCTATGGTTATGGCTTGAGCTCATAGTCAGAGATTCTGTAATTGCGTGAACATTTCAAACAAAACCCAGCTGCCCAAAGTATTAGTTAGACCTAAAACAAATGCATAACTGCACATATCAAAATTGGAAGTACACGGTACATTCACAGCACACTGACTGCAAATGTAATCATATGTAAATTAACTGTGGGCCGTTATAAAGAGGACAGTGATCAATTGTTCTCTATTTCCATTGTAGGTAGGACAAGAAGTAATGGACTTTATCTGTAGCAAGGGAGATTTAGGGTAGATATTGTGGAAAACTTTCTTACTATAAGTTTAGTTAAACTCTGGTATAGGATTCCAAGGGTGCTGTGGAATCCTCATCATTGGAGGTTTTTAAAAACAGGTTGGACAAACACCATTTCAGGGGTGATCTAGGTTTATTTGGTTCTGCCACAGTGCAGAGGCTGGACTTGACGACTTCTCTAGGTCCTGTCCAGCCCTACATTTCTATGATTCTGTGATACTGTGAAGCTGATTGAAGCTGCAACAGGTGGAACTGAAAGAGGCTCCTTTAATGAGTAGTATCAACAGCCGAGCATATAACAGGTGCCAGGACTTACCGTTGGTGTAGTGCATGCTGTGAGCTGGTCGGTGCGTGGGACACAATGTGTGAAACTGGAATTTTGCTATTGACTTCAATGGCGTGAAGATTTCACACAGTTTGTTTGTGACATGACGTATGTCATTGGTATTTAGGTAACTAATTTTAGAAAATTACATACTGTAGCTGATATAGTGCACTTGGAGAACTACATCAATGTCAAAGTTACTGAAATTTGTTCCATAGCTAAAATTAAATATTTGCCGTTTAAAATAATTGTGCATTGTCAAAATGACAATATTAATACAATTTTTCTGCCAAAGTATGTTCCCTAAATACTAAACTATTTTCATATGTACAATACAGTGCTTGGAAACCAGTTGTCTGTTTCCTGTGTCTAAAATTTAGGAATTATTAAGCACCAGAGTTAATGTATTAGAAATATGAGAGGGTGTCAGGAACGTGGATTATAATCCCTGCTCTACCACTGATTTATTATGTGACTTGGGCAAATTATTTAATTTATCTATGTCTCAGTTTCCCTATGCTGACGTCACAGGGGGGTTGTAAAATTTAGTTTTTCATGAGATTGAGGCCAAGATTTTCAGAAGCATCCACTAATTTTGAGTGCCTCAGTTGAGACTGACATTGAGAGGTGCTGACCATTCACAAGTGCAGTTTTAAGTTAATGGCAGCTGTGGGTGCGCAGGACCACTCAAAATGAAGCTCTGTGTGTCTCAAGTTGAGGCACTGGCAATTTGTGGTTGCCTTTGAAATTTATGGACTAAATCTTTTTAGAATTTAATTTCTCGGTATTTCCTTTGGGGCATTGCTTCTATAGATCATGGACATACATACAGAACAGCACTGACATACCCTTTGAGAATGCTGCTGGTTACTCATCACTAATTCTCTGATCAAAAACAAATTCCTTATAATAAAAAAAAGGAAAAGGTGCAATAGCAGTACCCTTTGCAAATCTACTAATGCTCTTCTCTTACCAAAATTTAATACTTCAGTATTTAAGCAAATTGTAGTCATAACAGATGGTTCTCCATGTGCAGATGTATGGAAAACTGTAACATCTTCATGTTACCAGATCTTGTTAACAGACCACTTAAGAGTATATGTCAAACGCTGGGTATTAGACTGCACATCCTATTGATTCAGCAACAACTGCCTCTATTAGCAATTGATGTTATGTTTTTATTAGAATATTTTTTCTAGCAGGTTCATTTAGGATTAGCTAAATTTTAAAATCTACACAATTAGAGATTATAGTCACTCTAAACATGTCATTTACAGAAGCCTTTTAGAAGGTGAGGATATAATCAGTCCGAAATCTGCCCTTCAAATAGATAATCCTAGCCCAGACAGGTTGTTAGTCATCCATACACTACATCCTCTGGAACAAAGTGATCAGATGTCATTGGGGTTGTACTCTGGGTGCCTTTTCTAATGAGGCATTTTTTGTTGCCTTTTATCTTTGTTTGAAGGAAAATGTGCTGATAGAATGGACCAGCTTGATCAGAAGGGATCCTTACTTAATTGTGATGGCACTGACTTTTCTCTACTGTTGAAAAAAAATAACAGCAACATGCACAAACCCAAATAAAATAGACACTTGCATGTATTTTGGGGTTATAACGCTCTACAAGGTTTAATACTGCAGTCCCTCTTTAAAAATCTCATTTTACATAGGTATGATGTCGCTCCTGTCCAATAACAAAAATGGCTAATTAAATTCAGACATGTGATATCATGTGTGTTTAGTTGGTAGAACACACTTCGTTCAGAAGGCCTCCATTCAGAGAAGTCGTAAGTAAACAAAAGGATTGAAAACCTTTTATAGGACTGTCAGGTTTGAACGTTAAATGCCTCACTTCAACTGTTTCTATAAAATATAATTGTGGTAGAGGGAGACATGAGGAAATTGTAGGTTCACTAAAGAGGCCAAAAGTCCAAATTTATGATATTTTCCTGAAAATTGGCATCGCAAAAATATACTCTCAGTAGGGTTTCCACTAGTACTAAAAATGAGCGGCTTTTATTTGTTTGTTTGTTTGTTTTATTTTGTTCCTCCTTTTTGGTGCATGTATTTTCTTTTGTGTGCAGTATCAGCAAATCCTTGCTTCAGACAGCAAGGTATTTAGCCTAAATCAGGCTGTCAGTCAAGAATGAATCTGAGCTAACATTTAAAAAATATTGCATAGGAGCTATGCATACCAAAACCCAATAAACTACACCTCTGGAATTTGAGCATATGCTGCATTTCTCACAATGCATTAAACTTTCATCCTTGCATGATGCATGTCACAAATTTGCATGTCACAAATCCTCAGTGTGCTTCCATGATCCTGGTACTGGGAGTTTTACTGCATTAATAAAAGAAAAAAAAATAATAAAAATAAATAGATTGAAGTTTCTAGTAGCATAATCAGCTTCTTGGCATGCATTTTATCGGCCTAATTCTCCTCTCAGTTATATCAGCAGCAGTTTTGTTTTTGACTTGAATCGGAGCAGAATTGTGCTCTGCGTTTTGTATTTGACTATTTATTTTAAATAAATAAGGATTTAATTCTTAGGGGTAGAATAACTATAAAATATATTTTTATACAATGACTTTTAAAGGAAAAATGTAATTAGCTTATCTAGAATCTGATCTCTTTGAAATATACATGAGATGAGGGGTTTTATTAATAGATGTTGGTACCTTATTTTCTTTTTAGGGTATTCCCAATGCATTCGTGAGACTGCTCCTGATTTTGCTCTTCAGCAGAATTTGCAGATGGGGAGGCTGTGTGACATACTAGGTATAGTAAGTGCAGTCAGCTGCCTACATCTTTGTTGTTGTTTGTCTCTCATTTTTAAGGAAAAGAACATGGATGAGGGAGAGTTTCTTGCTGTAGTAATCTTGAATGCAGAGAGCATCTAAACTCAAAAGCACTTTTCAGTACTTGATCGGTCCTTTATGCCATTTACTGCTCTGTGAGATGTTCATAAAACATACTTGTTATTTTTGATTCTGCGGTGAAGTAAGATGATCTGATTCTGCATGGTGCTGAGCATTTCTTGGCAGACTGGGGTGCTCAGCACTCCACAGAATCTGTTTTATAATTCGGCAGTGCCAGTTATGCATTCAGGATCACGTTAAGAGAGAAGATATGCTGGGAAAGAGTAAACCTTTATTTAAACCAATTTTTTAAATTAGCAAATGAGACAAGAAACATACATTTGAAAGTTTTTCCCAGCATGACAGTTCTCCTTTAAACAAAGCAATGAAGAATATTAATTTGTCAATGACCAATGTTGTTGGCTCCCTGGAATGACATACTTTACATGATTCATATATATTTCAGTGTCATTATTATTTCATAAATGCCATTTAGTAACTTTGTAACAAAAATGTTAGATCCAGAAATTTACAGTAGCCTAAAATAATAATGTAATTGCCTTTATATATTATCTAGGCACTAATGTTGTTTCTCCATATTACAGTTGGTTTTTATTTTTTGGAGCTTTTTAAAGATAGATTTGTTACATCTACATTGTTTGTTAGAAACTGAAAGGAAGAACATCAATGCGTCGTATAGGAGTCAATCTTGATGATCGAATGGTTTCTTCTCACCTTCATATAATTGCATTTCCATTGGAGAATTTTGGTCCTAGCAATAAATAACCTAGAAATAAACCCTATGATTACAACTGAAGGAGATCAGAGATATTTTTTTTTAATTTTTTCTCTTTTTTCCCCTTTATTTACTTTGTGCATTTGACAGCACTTTTTCTGCCCTATGTGGTCTTGTTTACCAGAAACAGCAGCAGCAAAGCTGAGGTTGAAAGTGAATAGTCAGCAGAGGGAGAGGGGAGGGGGCCAAAGGGGGTGGTCTTGAGCATGTTGGATGATGTTGCTCAATGCCCCGTTTATCCCCCAAAAGACCCTTCTAAACATAAACAGGGGAGCAGAAAAAATCCTAAATATTTTAACATATTTTTAAAAAGCCCAAAGGTGCAGAACATACTATTAAAGTGTGCTTTACCAAAAAAACTTTTTTTTTTAGTATTAATTAAAAAAAAAAGTCAAGTTGACAGTATTCCCTTCAAAGCTAATCCTATTCTAAACCTGTTTAATTCTTCCTTATTAAAATCATTTATATAGAATCTTAAATTTAAATAAAGATAAGGCCCAATCCTGCAGCCCCTTTTCATGTGAATAGTTTCACATTGGCAAGGACTTGGGGAACGGGGCCATTAGACAGAAATAGGACATGGCAACTCGTGTCCAAACATTCAGCTGATCTGCTGTGTTCAGATATCGGCTCTGATCCAACAAACACTTTGGCACTGGAGTAACTTGAGTACATAAGTACTCCCATGGAGTTCAGTGGGCTAATCACATGCACAAAGTTATGTGCAAGTGTCTGTAGGACCAGGGCCTTAGTGCTTACTTCTGCAAAGTGGAAGGGTCTCTCAAAACCAGAGAAGTGCTTTCTTCACAGTTACGCCGTATTCATTTGCATGGGAGTTTATAAGATTACAATCTAACTCCAGAAACCACCTGTCCTTTTCAGTGAGTTGCACCATACTGTACAGTCTATTGGTAAATAAATATTTTCCCAGCAGTGGTTTTAAATTGGCCAGGATTTTGGGTGGGGCCATTTCATTGGCCTTGTTTTCACTACAGTTTGGAATCATTCTTTAGCAACTAACGGAATTTTAAACTGTAGTGTAGAAAAGGACCAAATACTTTTTAAAATTGTGTTTAACCCAGAGAAGTTATCCACTCCACTGTAAATACTAGATTAGATAAATATTAGTACTTACCACAGGAAAAGACTTATTTAGGTGTCTGAGAATGAAAATAAGCGGAAACTGAAAGAAGGGGTAAAACACATAGAGTTTATTGATAATCATATATCAGATGCTTAATTTGTGCCCAACAGAAGAGCACAGATTCTTACCACATTGGTTTAATGGTTTCTTTAGAGTATCAAGAATGTTTCTTTACACTAATATAATCAGATATTAGCTACAGTCTCCCTATGCATTTCAGCTTATGTCTAAATGAGATCTTGATAGCTATTGCTGGGAGAGTCCCAGTCTTTAATTCAGCCTCGCAAAATTCTGCTCACTCACTTTACCCTGGGCAAGTAACTTTTTGACAGGGTGTTGCAATATCAGTAGCTTTTTCATTGTCACCGCAAGGGCAAGTGAGCAGATTGTGTGCCCAGGTTGGTAAATTTTCAAGACTGACTGAAAGTGATATTGAATATTGACCAAAGACCAAATGGACTGTTCTCGTCATTGTCATTACTTTTTGAAATTATGTGGTAATGAATTTTATGCATTCTTTTTATGTGCACACAGAGCTTAGATAATGGGCTAGATCCTCGGCTCATGTCATTTTTTTTGTACACCAGTTGAGCACTATAAATGTATTTTTTTAGCATGTGCTATCTTCCTGCAGTAGCTGCACCACAGCGAAGTAAATGAGTGGAATATTTTATTCCAAGTCTTTTATGCTCAAATAAATTGGTTAGTCTCTAAGGTGCCACAAGTCCTCCTTTTCTTTTTGCGAATACAGACTAACACAGCTGCTACTCTGAAACCTATGAAATTAGGTTTTCCTTCTTACCGCCTTTTCCGCTAGATTTAGTTCCTGCACCTTCTTAAATTTCATCTTGATGTAATAATAATCATTGTTGGTACTTTTAGGGCTCAGGCCAACTCCCAGTGAAGACAAGACAATTGACTTCAATGGGAGTTGGATCAGACCTTATCAGTGCTTTTTTTCATTTGTAGATCTCAAAGTGCTTTTCACGGCAGCACGCTGCATTGATGTTATGAGGCCTGTTAACTCATCAATGTCTAATATTAATGTTTTAGAAAAAAACACACTGGGTCAAATTTTCCAAAGTAGCACCAACAGTTGTGTGGCAGTTTTTCACACCTAAGTGTTTGCACATGCAGCCTTTCAGACCAGCTTGTTTTATATGCATGAACTCAGATTTGGTATTTAACAGGCCAATCTGCATGCCTGTTTGGTCTGCAGAAGTTGTTAATGCCATCCTACTGTCAGAGTCGTCCCTTGGGTACGGCAAATGATAGAATCATAGAATCATAGAATATCAGGGTTGGAAGGGACCTCAGGAGGTCATCTAGTCCAACCCCCTGCTCAAAGCAGGACCAATCCCCAACTAAATCATCCCAGCCAGGGCTTTGTCAAGCCTGACCTTAAAATCTTCGAAGGAAGGAGATTCCACCGCCTCCCTAGGTAACGCATTCCAGTGTTTCAACACCCTCCTAGTGAAAAAGTTTTTCCTAATATCCAACCTAAACCTCCCCCACTGCAACATGAGACCATTACTCCTTGTTCTGTCATCTGCTACCACTGAGAACAGTCTAGATCCATCCTCTTTGGAACCCCCTTTCAGGTAGTTGAAAGCAGTTATCAAATCCCCCCTCAGTCTTCTCTTCTGCAGACTAAACAATCCCAGTTCCCTCAGCCTCTGGGGACCCCATGGGCCGGTGCGATTGGCTGGCGCGGTCAGTCCCAGAAGGGACGGATTCGTCACTTCCTCCCCGGGCCCCACACTCCCCTAGGGACGGCCCTGCCTACTGTGAGCATTTACGGGGATGGGGCAAGAATAAGAACAGGCCATGCAAAATCCAAGCAGAGTATGAAACTGCAGTTTCATCAGCTTTCTAGAATTAATAGCTCAGTTTTATAATTTACTGAAGTTAATGGGATACATGTTTAAAGTAGTGCGTAATTCCCATTGATGTTGTGCTGCTCAATCCCCCTGAAACGCTTTGGAAATTCTACCCCCAATGTGTTCTGCAAACTTAATTGTGAAAGCTAGCTATTTCTTTGGGTTGCTGACCTGTCTTCAGAGAAATGCTGAAGCACAGAAAAGCAGTTAAACCAGTAAGGTTTGTGAAATTATAAATCTCATTTTATTTCCAGTATGCTTTTAAGGAAGCTGTTTGTTAGCAAATGGTCAGGAATCATCAGATATTAGTTCACAATGGAGTTTACCTTTCTACGGATAATGAACATTGTGCCCATTTGTTTTAGATGCCAACGTTGACGTCATCTACATCTGCCCCCTTCATCTGAGTGAGGAGTTACTGCAGTATTACAATAAACTCCTGGGTCTGCAGGCAGCTGTTAGATCTGGGAACCCTGAGGACATGGGTGACCTGCAGGACAGGTTCAAAATTCTCGCCCCTGAAGCTATAAACAGATTCCCAGTGAGTTTGTCTTCTAATTACTACAGCTTGAGGGATGCAGTAAAATTAAATTGGAAATTTTATAACGTGTAACGCTCTGGTACCCATCAGTGAAATATTATTGCAAGTTTAAGAGCTTTACTGATTAGACTACTAGTTAGACTGCTGGAAATAAATATCCCAGTTTAGTTTTATAGACTTAGTTGAGGTAGTCCTATCCCCATTGTCTGTAGCCCAGTGTCCATTCTCAGTGTTTGTCTGGGACTTAGCACTTGGTAGATTTATAACGCTAAGGAAAGTGTAACAATAAAAACATTTCTATTATTCAAACTTTAGCTCCTTATAGCTGAACAGCCAGTCAAGTATTCATTCCTCAAGAGTATTTATTGCAGTGAAATCCAATTTAGAACTTTTTTTTAAAGAGTGTGGAACTTTAAATGTGTTTAATGTAGGTTTTGTAGTAACATTAGCTTTAAACTTGTTAGGCCAATTTTAAGACCAAACAATGGAATATAGTCCAAAAAGAGACTCAAACCTACCGAAGGGACAGCGTTGCTGAGCGTACTGCAGGACTCTTGCTGAGGCAAAACATCAGTGACTTCAGTAGTTGTGAGTTTAGTGAGCGTTTTGCCTACGTAAGCAGTCCTGGATTAGACCTTTATAGGTTTGTTTTGAGTACCTTTCTTTCAGTTCATGAGATGATGTCTTTTCTCATTGTACTTAAATTTACCTAGAAGTATCCTCAAAGTCCTGAGTATGGATTGAAATTAAGGAGCCAGGTCCCAGCTCTGGCAGCAGATAGCAACGTTAATACCGACTTAACCTGCTACCTGGGGATTGTGGTGTAGGGAAAATCACTGGGTGGTGATAACTACATAGCCGGTGCTGTGCCACCTCTGGTCCTAACCCGCTGCATGGCAGACTTGGCTCGGGAAGGAAGGGTGTGTGGTTCAAACAATCTTGTGCTCTGACAATCCCTGGTTGCTGGCATGACCCTTTGGGGAAATCACTGCAGCCAGGTGCAATTTAAAGCCTCCCTGAGATTGCTCTAAATTGTGGTGGTCCTCAGTTGGCCCCAGGCTCAGGTGATTTAGAACCATCTTTGCTCATCACTTTGAGTCTGATGCCAAGCTGAGCTTATCTGGATGCAAGGATCTAGCCTCCAAGTCCTTGAAACAAGTCAACACATGATAATAAAACAAATGGCCTTTTCCTCTGTCTGCTAATTATTGTTCCTGTGTTATTCCCTTTTGGATTCCTGAGGATTCCCCACATCCCCCTGCTTTTATATCTTCTCCCCCTGAGCACCTCAGGTCATGGCTATCACATCACTATCTGAGGCAGAATGAACGAGATTTTACACCCTGTTGCCTGCATTCCTTAATTAACTGTAGAAGCTGTTATTGAGATACCCACAGCAAATCTCTTCCCTGCATCACCACTCCTGGCCTCAGGGAGCAAGTGACCAGGACTGGAAATTGAACCTTGGTCAGTCAGGCTGGCCCTTCTGTCCTGCTTTCATGCTACTGCTAGGGGAAAAAAATACAAATATCACTTAACAAAACTTCAAGAGTGTGCTTTAAAGCTGAATAAAGAAAGGAAACTCAGGGACATAGGTTTGTTAGCTACTCTCCCTCTGGTTATGCCTCCGAAGACCCTCGATTTTCCTGCGGGAACTTCGAGGATCACACCTCTCCAAATCATGTCCACCAACTTCACAGAGAGCCTTGGACACTCTTTGGCACTCCACACTGTTTCCCCATTAGGCTAGGGACTTTACTGTTGAGTGACATGAGGCATTCTTCCCCTCCACTTCTGGGGCAGTGAGCATCATACCTCCACCATGCTCCCAACCCAGACACCAGGTCCAAGATTTAGGCTTTGCTTTCTGATCATGGAGGCTGCAGAACTTTGAATGAAAATAGCCTTTAAGGTACCCATTCAGGAAAACACTTAAACATATGCTTAAGTCCACCCCTATTAAGGAGAGCATTTAAACATGTGTTGAAGAAATAGGAATGCTTTCCAGAACTGGGTCCTAAACTGGTGGATGAAATTTCATTGTAAAGAAAACTTCCTTCTCAATATGGTTCTAGAACGTTATCTTCATTCTTGTGTAGTAGCAATCTCTAACCTGCTAAATGTCTGAAATATTCTATGCACGGCATCCATCACTGTCTTACTCACTTTCTGAATGTACATTGATATTTCCAGTGAAGTAACTTATACATTGCGTAATTTGCAGTGGATGCATAGGATTTGTCGTAGCAACTAATCCTAAGACTCGGCCTTCCATGATTGATGTTCTTAGTTTAATTTTACATGATGTGATATCTCTCATGAACAGCCTGTCCAGAGACCGACATTTTATTTTTAAAAAGAAATGAAAAACTGAAACCTTTGTGCTTTTTAAAAAAAATCTGTTTCCTTCTCTGCAGTCAAATTGACTGTAGCCATTAAAACTACTGCATAATGGAAATGTATATCCCCTGTAATTTAATGTGATCAATGAAAGGTTTGCTAAATCAAAATGTTTTATTCTCAGAGAATCATTTAAAATGCTGCTGCATTGTATGGGGAAATATATTCTCTGCTATAGGGGTTTTTCTTCATTTTTTGTATTGATTTTGCAGACGCTTTAGAGTTAAACCATGCCAGAAGTGTTGCAGAGATGAATCACTATTATCCAAAAGCCACCAGCATCTCTGCCGACTGACAGAAGGATAATTCCGCATGGATCAAATAAATACAGATGTGTAGTAATTAGTTCTATTCCCAGTGAGCCCATTTCCAGCACACTAAAGATGTGAACGATTATGGAGCCTCACCCCTACAGCTTTTATCAATTTAAACGGCTAAGCTACAGGATAGGTCATAACCCAGCCTGCTATTAATAATGTATTTATTGTGTGCAACATTATAAATTAGGTTCATGGAATAGAAAAGAACACCTTTTAACAAGAATAATGTTATCTTTATACAGGGCCATCACATGTGCCTGGCCACTCAGCTGAAGTACAGTCCCAAGACAATCAAAAGAATAAAAAATCTTATCCAAGGCAAAGAAGCCTACATCATTGGTGGACTTCCTCACAAAGATGATTTAGCAGTGGCTGACATGTTAAATGTGCCCATATTGGGCTCTGAGCCAGAAGTAGCTCATCTCTATAGAACTAAGTCCGGAAGTAAAAGAATTTTTGCTAGTGCTTGTGTGCCAACACCTCCAGGAGAATATGACATCTATAACCATCAACAGGTAAGTGGGAAGCAGTTTGGGAACTTGTGTCTGTTGGCAAAGGAACAGTTTATTTGGCACGTCAACATATGGACGCATATTGTGACTAGGTAGGAAGCATACTTTGTTGCCTTGTATAAAAAAAGTCAAATGTCTGTTGTTGCATTGATTAGAACCGAAATTGGTTTGGATGAGTAGTTGGAATATGTATTTTTCCCCATTGGTTTTATTTCTTTCTGCACTTGTCTTACCATTTAAATTAACTTCTGTCTTGTTAATGAAAGGATTCAGGAAAAATACTTGTTCCAGTAATCTTTGTAGTCCTCCTCTAGGATGCATACCATCTTTAAGTATCTGGTCCTTTCAGACAGCCATCATTAGAGCATATCATGAGTGAAATCCTGGCTCTGTTGAGGTCAATGGGAGTTTTGCTATGGACTTAATGGAGCCAGGATTTCACCCCATATCTCCACTAGGAAGCCATGTCAAGAGAGAGGCATGTGCTGAACTCCACTGTGAAGTGAAGCATTTGTGTCAAGGGAGGTTCCATTTGTATAGGAAAAGGTGATCATCCAAATTGAGATCTGCTCGGCAGACCTGGTGCCAGAATTTTTTCCTCTGTTTTGTGTATCAATTCATTTTCAATTTCACTTATCTTATTGCCATGACAAAGCATAAAAGTTTTGCCAAACTCAATACACGAATCATCTGCGTATGGGGCGGCTTTAACAACGGTAAGAGAGGAAAAAGGATTTTATATAATCCGTTCACTTTGTCTGTATTTATTCTGGACTCAGTGGCAGGATACTATTCTTTGAGGTAACTGCCCATTTCCATTGGTGTGCCTCAGTGTATTGTTACTTTTTGCTGAATTTATCTAGTTGTGGTGCCATACGTTATGCAGCAATTAAACTATGTACAACCTGGTTTTGTTTTCATTATCTTCCTTTTCCCTCTCTCCTGTGGAGCACTAACATGTTGCATCCTGTCTCAGATTAGCTTGTAAGCTCTTCCGGGGAGAAACTGTCTCTGATGATGTATTTGTTCAGCACCCAGCGTGGTGCCTGATATGGGCCTCTAGGCGCTATCACAAAACAAACAATCAATCATATCTTTGGTTACAAGGAACTCCTGCCAACAAGACATAATTGAGAGAGGGAGTCCTTGGCTCCACCTTCACAAACAGTATCCAACTGGAATTCCTTTGGTCAGGTGAGGTACAGAACCTGGCTTCAAATTGTGTTTAAAATCATGTTCCTCTCACTGACCCCCCCACTTTTATCCTCTCCCTTCTGTACCTGAGCTCTGGCTTCCTAGCATCATTTTGCTTCTGATGCATCCTCATCTCGCTGTGAGGTGAGAGTAGTTCAGTCTCCACTCTGTGGCTGCTCATGGACAGATCTTCCTGATCACCATAGGTTATATTCTCTTTTGTTGGTTTATATGTATAACCAGCTGGTTTTGACTGCCCTTGGAGTTCAATATTAAAAATGTTCAAGAGGCCAAATAACCAAGCTCAGCCAGTTTATTGTGTATAGACAAACAATATGGTATAGGAAAGAAAGAGCTAATACATCACCAATCCTTCCAAGAAGTGGTTTCTCACAGTGTGTTCAGTTCACCTTCCACAGGAGGTTTGCTTCCCAAAAATACACCCTTAAAAATACCTCTGTTTTAATGGGGTTGTTTATAAGCTAAAACCCTCTGTATGTCCTCTAAGATTCCACCCACCAATTCAACTTATTTTTCTGGTTCCATGATGCATCCCTCTTGGGTTTTTGAATACAGCATTCCAAACTAGTTGGGCCATGGAGGCACTCCCTACCTGTACCAGGGTAGAACACTAATATATATTGTTCCCTGTCTCCCTGTGCCAAATGCCGAGTTGTACTGTTACAAGGTATTGTGGGATACTTAGTATAAGAGAGTAAGAGTAGGCGTAGTACAATTCAGCGTGATCACCCAACTTATAGTCATTATGCCGTAATAACAGCACGCGCATAATACGTATTACCCTGGTGTATACTGCATCTAACTTATATGTATTGGCAAACAGGACCCCACTTGTGGCTTTGGTAATTGTATCAGGATGACACCTTTGCCAAATGAATATATGAAGCAGAGGTGAGAGCATTCATGTGAGTTTTATACTGTTTTAGCAAACTGCATAAGCGACAGCACATAATTAATACAATTAAAACTAACACTCCCTGTAATACAAGCCAAAGCTTTACGTGCAACTTCTATCCAAGTGTGGGAAATTATTATTTCAAGATCACTATCATGAGTAATTTATCTAGCTGAGGTGCTTGTTCTGCCTTGCATATGTCATTGCTAATCTGGGTAGTGTGAGTGTCTTTTCAGTTCAGTAATGTTTTTAAATTTAAAATTAGTGGTTCAATATGTATGTTTAAAGCTGGTATGTATTTCTTTAATTTCATCCTGGTGCTGGGGCTTACTTTGAATCATGGAGTCATTTTGAAAGACTGAAACAGGCATAATTAGTGTGCCATATAATGCTACATTCATGAGAAATAAAGCAGAAATTTGGAGCAGTGACATTACAAACGAGGTCTCCATACATAAATGTTTTGTAATTAGTCACTCCACAGTACTGTCCATCCATATTACAGGTCACCCTTACTTTGGTCATCACCATTTGGTGAGCGTCACAAGGCAGGAGACAATAGCAGCTAGCTTTTCTGACTCAATAAACGGATACAGGCCAGCATGGCTATGTAATGGAATTGGGATGTCAAAAACAACACATCTGTACACATATCAATATCCTTTAGTGGAACAACAAGCCGTGTGCAGTGCCCTCCAGATTTGTGCTGCTGAGTGATGCACCATTAGCTGAGGTAGACCTAGGCATTCCTTGAAGATGCTGTCTTCCAGATAACCTGCTGAATGGCCAGAAGCCAACTGATCAAATGTTACAGAGTCAGGTTCCATTATCGGAAATAATACCTTAAAAGAAATTGAGATGGAACCCACCACTGAGCACAACTGTTTTGAATAACATGTACCTTGATTATGAGGTTGTGTCACTGACCCCAAATTATGAATTGTGCTAAATGGAATTGTTATGATTGTTGCCAATACACGACAATCTCGGTTGTACACTGACGCTAATACCATTTGGCTAATTTCTCATCATTAATAAGATTAGGCAATTTCTCTTTTTCAATATTCCCTAATGAAATAGTTACCACATATCTCCCATACGCGGTGCAAATTATTTCTCTACCTATATGATTTCCCCTTTTTCATTGTTTTCTGTGATTAATTAATTAATTTTTACTTGTGTTTGGTTAAACAGCTTAGTAATGTCATGCATATTTTACACCATTTATCATTCCCCAGTAGCCATGAATTATGGGTTTAGAAACGGTGTCTGCTGTTCAAAATAGTTAATGCTCCATTTTATATTTTTCCGATCTGCCATGTTCCAAATGGACATCCCAAATCCAAATAGCCCTGAAACAGAACCCATAATTCCATCTAAACTTTGGAGTCCCCTCTTTCGAAAGATACCAGACTGCAGAACAGTTTCCTGCCTGGCTATTAGGCCTTGTGAATATTCCTGATATGATACTATCCTATCAACTAACAAAGAAGTATGCAAATTTTATCTCTTTTATGCAATAGTCGGCTAGTTTCCCTTATTCACATGGGTTTTTCACACAGCAACAGGCAAACAAATTAAAATCTGTGAATCTGTGATTAGGAAGAAGAAAACATTTTTGCAAGAGGAAAATGTGATTCTGAAACTACAGAATCTGGCAGGATGTCTTAACAGCAGGTGGGGTACCTGAAATTGCGCATACCTCATTTTTTAAATTGACTAGATTTCAGGTTAGTGGTGTCCCTTTAACAGCAGCATGCTTAGCCATCGATCCTTTTATAAAATTTCCTGCACACTTCCTTCAGTATCATTGCTGATTTTTTTTTTCATGGAATTTGGATGAATTTTGGGTTAGCTTTGAGCGTTCATTAGATTCTGGAAGAAAATACTTCACATCATCAAGAAAATCATCTTGTTTCTACTGTGTTTTGAAATTTGCAGCATTCATCCAGCTGGTAATGTCAGCATGTTGTATTTGTGGATGGCAGTAATCAATAGCTTCTCTCTTTTTACTGATGTGCATCATAAACCTGAAAATAGTGAGGATGTTATCATTCTTAGGCAATCTTGCTGGATAGCAAAAAGCTTTTTACATTCCTTTTCTTTTTACAAATACCTTTAACACTGAAAACAATAGCAGCTAAACGAATATATAACAATTTCTGTACAGTTGATAAAATAGACAAATATATGTTCAGTGAGAGAAAAGCAATACGTTAAACTTCTAAATTAGTTCAGTTTATTATTAAGTAATTCATTTATAAAAATTTCCTACCCAACAATCCCACATGCTTATTAGTTCCTCTTTTGTTCCATGCTGCAACATTTCAGAAGTTCTCCTTCTGTTGTTTGCTCCTATGAAATATTGACATCTTAGGTTAAATAATAAAAGAAAGGTGACACTATGTTAAAGCACAGTTCAATTTTCACTTAAAGATAGCACATAATTCTTTCCATTGGTACAATCTTAACAATACTATTGATCGTTTTCATTACTGTAGGGGAGTCATCAACAGAAACTCATTTAGAGGGTTCTCGAAAGCAACAAATAATAGGATTTGGAGCAAACAGATGATAATTCTGTTTGTGGTCAAAGTCCAAAAAATATATACAACTAGGAGTCCAAAAGATTAGCATGTAAAAATACCTTCTAGTCAATGCAGCACAAGATCTGTATAACACTTTTCCAGGGTCCAATGGCATTTACTATTTCTAAACAGCTAATTATATTCTGCTCCCCAGCTAGTTTTACAAGAAAGCCATTTAAAACTGGGTATGAATATAGATAAATAATTAGAATCACTTTAATAAAGCCTATCTTGAAACCCCTTCATAAATTTATAACCATATAATTCACTCTGCAGCAGGAACATGTCAGAGATGTTTGCCTGGTATTAGAATCTGACTGTAGGAAGGTTTTTAAGAGAGGCTTTTGAAAATAGTCTAGTGCTGCCATCAGCTACCCTTTCTGAGACACATCCTGAGAAGTACTGAACATTCAAAACTAATGGCCCCGGTCCAGCAATGAGCTCCACGTAGGCAGACTCTGCACTGGCACAGAGCCCCATTGATCTTTCTGTGGGTCTGCATGGGGGCAAAGGTCTGTTCAGGTGGATCCAATTGCAGAATTGGGGCCAAAGGATCCTGAACAAAAAGGGTTTGGGTGAGCTTTACACAAGCATCCAAACTACTAATCATCAGTATCTCTGCTTTTTTGGGATGAAGGAGGATTGGTGAATATTGGTAAAACTGGTTTGAACCTGAAGCTAGAAACCCTAATTATAAATCTGTTATAAAAACAAATTTTAAATCAAAATATATGAGCACCTTAATGATGCCCTAATTCAAAATGTTTTTGAAGCCATTCCCTTTTGTCTTTATGCCACTGTTTCATCCATAGATGTTTGAAGTTCTGAGTCAGCTGATCATAGATAACTTGGGAGTGAGACGTTGGTTGTTTAAAGTGGACAATGAATTTGGAGGAAATGGCACTGCATATTGTGACATTGCCAGGCACCTGAAATGCTACCACTGGGCCCAGAAGGAATGTCAGAGATACAAGACTGAGATGTGGAGGAAGAAATGGGCACATGTAAGTTAGTGAGAAGCTGGGTATCTTATTCTCTGGGACCGTTTGTTTTGTTTTATGTTGGGTATCTCTGTATGGAGTGGGTCATGCTCACAAAAGCAAGCACATTGTCATGCACCCCCTTCCATGGGATTTTTGCTTGGTTGGGGAACATTTAGCTTCGTCTGGAGTTTTCAGAGGAGTTCTGCAGGCGGAGGTGGCTGAGGAAATTTGCTGAATTAATGTGTACTCAGCTCCTGTGGACATGCCCCTGGCTTGCACTGGCCTCTTATATTAACACCTTAACTTTACAAGAAATTGAACTTTATCTTGTGGAATTATTTGAGTAGCAAGTTTTATAATATTTTATTCACATATAATAATAATAGTAGTACCTTCTCTTCTAGAGCGCTTTTCATCCCTAGACCTCAACGCACTTTACAAAGGAGGTAGCATCATTATCATTATCCCCATTTTACAGATGGGGAAACGACTTGCCTAGTGTCACTCAGCAGGGCAGAGTGTTAAACCAAAGAGTGTTATTTATGTAAAAGCGGCAAAGAGGCCTGTGGCACCTTATAGACTAACAGACGTATTGGAGCATATTGGAGCAATACGTCTGTTCGTCTATAAGGTGCCACAGGACTTTTTGCCGTTTTTACAGATCCAGACTAACACGGCTACCCTTCTGATACTTATTTATGTGAATCATTATAAATAGGTGTCCCAGATCAACAGGATGAACACTAGAACCTCTTATACTGAGGTTTGATTTTCAGTGGTGCTGACTATTTACATTGATTTCAGTGGGAGTTGTGCGTGTCTATGGGCGATCAGTATCTCTGATCAGAAGTGTGTATCTGTTTTATCGAGTAGAAAAAACACATGGCTTTACATTCCTAAACATGAACATGAGCAAATGTCACCATGCTTCCATGTTACTTGTCTGTTTGCTGGTGGCTGTTGCTATGCTACAAGTAGTGTGTAATAACAGAGCACGTATTACTTGCCCCAGCTTGTGCATAAATGAGGTGTTGCAAAGGTTTTTAATTCTGTTGTTGCCTTCTGGAAATTAATCCAGCTCCTAGTATTATAAATTTCTCTCCACTGAAGACTTGCTTGAGTGAACAGTTGTTTGGGCCAGATTAATCTCTGATGTAAGTCTATTGACTTAAAGCATAAAAGTGAAGAGGAAATATTAGCAGGGATTAATTTGGTTCATTGTGTTTAATGGCAAGCTGGGAAGTTCACTAAACTAATGTAAGAAAACATGATTTAAATAAGACAGTTAATCAGAAACTTGAGAGGAGCAAATAAAATCGTTAGCTCAATAACTATGGGGGTGGGCACAAAATAAAGGGGATTTCTATTGTTAAAACTTCACTTTTCTAATCATACTCTGTCTTCATCTGTTGCTGTGCTGAATTCAGTAGATAGCCAGGGCAGTGGATTCTGATTTGCAGAAAGTTTGGGTGGCTACAAAAATGATGGACAGCCACAAACAAAATGATGTAAATGTTATGACCTTTCAGCTTTCATTTGTGTAGCTTTTAGTCAGTGTACAAGTTTGTTCTTTACAAATTGTTGGACTGAATTCATTGGATCCGTTTCTTTCAGAATTTGAATTCTGATGCAAATTAGATTAATTTTAGTTCAAGGTCTGTGAATATTTAAGTCTTTCATGCCAAATTTATTCCCATTAAATTCAGAAGAGTTGTATCAGTGAAGAATATGCCCCATCTTCCTATTTTAAATAAAGAAATATTTACTGCAGTTTAGCTTTTTTAATTCAATCAAGAATAGTTAGAAAGTGTAACATTTGATTGCATTGCATAGTATAATATATTTCAAATTGTGCTGGTTAAACTTATTTTAAATTTTGATCATTGCAAAGTAATAGTGCTGTGTGATATGAAACTTTCTGTGCAAACAATGAGGGTTAGATTCTCCAGTCTTCTCAGGCTCCCTTGCTCTGCATAAGCATGACCAGTGCAAAGTGGACTTAAAACAGCCAGAGATGGCCAGTGGAGAACATTGCCTGTGCCAGCGAGCTCTCTGCTTGCATAAAGCTGTCAGAGGTAGCATACCAACCCCCTGTGACAGCTGCCCATGTGGAAGGGGAAGAAGGCACTCCAGAGCACAGCTGCACTACATCTGCTCCTCCACTGGTATAAGTTCCTTGAGAGTCCTTGCACGAGTGGCTTAAGTCAGAGCTATTCTCCTGCCATTTTAACTGCCCTCAGGGCCTGATGGCTCAGAAACAGGGAGTTATAACTGGTTTCCTTATGGTTCCCCCACTTCTACTGCATTTAGGTGGAGCTCAGACACAGATAAGAATATGCCCCTTAAAAACTCCTACAACATGAACGCTTACCAAAGTTGAAAAACAAGGAATGGTACACTTGATATAATTTCCTACAAGCATGTCAGCAGGAAAGCCTCTCTAAATCCAGGCCAGTATTTCAGCGAGCGTAGGTGAAAGAACAAAACACGTTGCCATTGAGAGCATCTTGTCCAGAAATGAGAGTTGACATGTTCTGCCTTCTGAGTTGAGCTCTTTTTTGTAAGCATGGAGACCTTTCTTATATATAATGACTTGCAATCTCCACTAAGTATTACCATTGAGAGCAGAGGATTAAAATTATCCTTTGTTACAGAGTACCATTGTAATGATACACATTTAGACATCAAAGGCATTAGTTTATGGGCACAGGCATGCTTTAATGTCCGATTGCAGTATGTAGACCTGTTTCTTTCGATAATGAAGACATTGTGTCATTGGCCTAAGCTGCCACATACAAAACATATGTTGGCAGGTTATTAAAAAATTCAGCTTCTTGATGAAAGACTATCCTGCAGGCTAAGAGTATAGAGAAAAGACTCTCCATTCTGGTAGAATTATTAGTAATGAGAATATGACTGTAAGCACTAAATTATGTTAATACTTACAAATAGCATCATTTGCATAGCAGTTTATGACACGATACCAAGATTTTTCTCATTGGTATGTAGTAGGCAACAGATTAAAAATAATGTAGTTTGTGAGTTTGAACTGTATAAGAATCTATTCCATCTAAAACAGGGTGATTTTAGATTCCTCATTTCAAGCATAACATTGGGCAAACTAAAATGCATGACAAGATGAGTGAGGTATTTTATCCTGTTAAATTAATGTAGCATCTGAGATATCTGAGAGATTACTTTGCAGCTGCAATTGGGGTGAAATCTGAGGAGTATGTTAACGTTGACTGCAGTGGACCCACTTATGGAGCAAGGCACTACTCAGTATGAGCAAGGGTATCAGTGTCTGACTCTTGTATGATCAGATAGTGCTGAAAAGCCTCAGCACCTCAGTGGCATTTTCCAGTTTGTATTTTGCAATGTAAACGACTCTGGGTAAAAGTAAAATGTTATCTAGCTAAAATCTGTGAAGCTTATCTACGTCAAACATGTGTGCTACCTTTTCTACCTATACACTATCACTTTCCATCCTTATTTAGGTATTGTCTTCAAACAGTAGTCAGAGTCCATTTATAACCAAGAGCCTGTGCCTATTCCCATTGAAGGATTGGCCTGAAAGTTTTGGCAACTCCACTAGCAATAGAGAATGTAGTAAGCATTATTATTGGTGATCTGTTTTGCATGTGGAGGTACTACTGTAATAGTATTTGGCAACGAATTTTCCAAAGCACCTTAGACGTTAGATTTCTAACTCTCATTAAAAGTCAGTGCAAGTTAGGTGCCTAACACTCTTAGGCACTTTTGAAAATCCTACCCATATTTAGTTTTTCCACCATCATATGCCATTATTTTTAAAGGGATAAAAATAAATCACTAGCCTCCTGTCTGTCTTAGTTACTTCTTTTGGTATCTGAAAACATGAGACTTTCAGAGTCTGTACACAGAGGAGGGCTGCAACCAAAGTTTTATTTTTTTGAGTCCGAAAACTTTCTGTGAATTTGAAATTCACCCTCTCGACTGCTCCCACTGTTAGAGAGTTGCACTAGAAACTCTGTAATTATGTTTGCATTTGTTTTACCCTGAAAAACACAGTTTATAGCCCCAGAATTTACGTGAAAATGAACATGTTCCATAACCAGAGCTGGACCTGTTTAATGAGGAACTTGCTCTGGAATGCTCTATAATTCTCCCACTAGCTTCAGTGTTACTATTCTGTGAACTTTGAAAATCACCCCTTTGTCAAATCTGTCTTTGGGAGTCTGTTTTATCACTTCTCTAGAGCTAACTTCTTACAGTTATAAGTCTTCAATGGAACACAGAGCACTCATTAGAAAATGGCTTGAAAATGGTTGGCTGGAGTTGGTGACAGCTGTTACACAGTAAAGACTGCAAGGAGCAGAGGTGGCCAGGTGAGGGCGCTCAGAGCAGCTCAGTGCTGCGGAAGAAGATAGGGAAACTTCAGTGCTTCCCTGATTTCTCCAGCTGACGGACTTGCTGTGGCTCACCAGAAGGGAATCCAGTGGTGGCAGCCAAAACAGGAGTGCAGCAGTGGGGTTCTTCTGCAGACCCTAATAAACCCCCAGATCCCCAGGCACTACCTCGGGGCAGTAGCCCAGGAGAGTGTTCTGACTGGTGTCAGAAGTCAGCAGTCCACTAGGCTCTGCAAGATACCAAAACCAAAAGGCTGTGTTGTTATCAGGCTCAGAGCGGAGAAAAAAGAAAAGGAGTACTTGTGGCACCTTAGAGACTAACCAATTTATTTGAGCATGAGCTTTCGTGAGCTACAGCTCACTTCATCGGATGCATACTGTGGAAAATACAGAAGATGGTTTTAAACATACAAACCATGAAAAAATGGGTGTTTACCACTACAAAAGGGTGGGGGGAGAGAAAACCTTTTGTAGTGGTAAGCACCCATTTTTTCATGGTTTGTATGTGTAAAAGCATCTTCTGTATTTTCCACAGTATGCATCTGATGAAGTGAGCTGTAGCTCACGAAAGCTCATGCTCAAATAAATTGGTTAGTCTCTAAGGTGCCACAAGTACTCCTTTTCTTTTTGCGAATACAGACTAACACGGCTGTTACTCTGAAACCTGTCATTAGTGGAGAAAAAGACATTCTCTAGAAATGCACAGTATTTGATCTTAGTGATCTTCTTTCTCATCTTAATAAATCTTTGGTTAATTAGACCAGCTGAGTCTCTGACTGCTGGTTGGAGAGAGAAGTGAAACAGCCTCTAAGATGAGATAGGAAGCAGGGTGTTCTGGAGCCTGCCCACTCAGGATTCTCACTCCAAAAAGCACACAGACTAGGGAATAGTGTGCTGCAAAGGTGTCACTTGAAGGGCTATGGTCTGACAAGCATACAGAAAATATCAAATGACTGTCACAGTTACCAGCGAACTGCACCTCTGCTCCCTCCTGGTTTCTCTTGAGTGCATCTCCTCTCAAGCCAACACCTCTCTCTAGGGGTAGAATCACACAATTTTCCCCCTCTCAGGCTCTGGGCTGCAGTCTCCTGTGATCAACCATCATTACCTCAGCAGGTCTGATGTATCTTTAGTGACTTCAGTTCTGTTCCCTCTGGGGACAATAACAGAGTTGCCTTTCTGTTTGTTCTTCCAACAGCCCCTTTGAATTAAAGCAATGAAGGTATATGGTAAACATTCCATTACCCCAGTATAAGTCTATCTCAATACAAGGTTACATTTCCGTCTTCATAGATTGTTGCATCACAGCTCCATATCCGCCACAATGACCACAGACTTGAACTAGTTTCAGGGGCTTAAGGTGACAGGAAGTTTTAAAGATAAGGAACCCTAGGTTGGGGGCAGAGAAAGGGATGAGTGCAGGAGATGTTGAAGAGGAGAGAAGTGAAGGTGGCATAGAGAAAAGCAAACTGAATATGGCAGCAGTGGAAGAGAAGGTTTAACATTACAAATTGGCCAGTAGCAACAGAGCCGTTAGAACGCTCTGAATCGTACATCTGTTGCTGAAAGAAAAAGGCTCTTTAACACACAACGTATCGTTTTATTTAAGTTTTACGGTTTTTTAAATCACTGTTTCTGACTATATCACTGTAATTTTGTCATTATTATTTGTATTACTGCTGCACCTCGGAGCCCTAGTCATGGACCAGAACACCAAACAAAGACATCTAGGTCCTGGTTAACTCACTAAAATTAGTGATAGAGATTTCAAATCTTTTCAGAGGCAGATAAAGCACAGAAAACTCAAATTTCCATCAGTATTGACTAAATATTTTAACACTGGTTTTAGGATTTGAGATTGATCACCGTTGGAAAATCCCAGGTTAGATGCCAGAAATAGCCAACCGTTGCCTTAACATTTAACATTATTGATCATTTTTCAAAAATTCCTTAAAAAAAGAATTAAATAAATTCAGAGATTATCTGAAAATCAGGAATAGTAGTAAAGAGGTGTATAACTTTTTGCCTAGGGTTCCACAAGGAAAATAAGCCTTATGAACAGTTTTCATCACACTTTGCATCTTTCCAAAAGTAAGGAACTCAAAATAAGCAGCAAAATAAGTATTTATCAACCAACTCAAAATATAACTACAAGACTGCCAAAGCCTTAACTTCAAGCTTTATAACTAAGCTCTGTTATTCTCTTATACACATTAATGTTGCTGAACATGTACTTTCCACTTCCTAAAACTCATACTTATTCTTATCACATTTGTTAATCACATTCTGTAACAGATTCTAAAATAGTCTGGTGCCAGAAATGTTACAGAGATTGCTGGGGTTCACAAACAGTTGAGTTGTGTTTGCTGACATACCTACTAAGGGTCTGTGGAAAAAATTCTTTAAACAAGCGGTCTTTCCTGCTGATTTTATTGATTTCACATGCAGTTTTTGGTATGATCATTTTTCCAGCCTGAAGGAGACCAGAAACACAGAGAGTTGCACAGAAAATCCACATAGAATATTTTGAAAGGTGTGACAGGCTTTTAAAATTTCTTTTAATTTAATGTGGTGTACAGTCAGATGGTAAAAATTATCTTGGCTAAAGGAACAGATCCCTGCTAGCTTCAAACTGTGCAGTTCAGGGTTGTTTCCTCCCTAACGAATATAGCCAGTGCTCCATCAACAGACTACCTTGAGTAGTTTACATATTTATTATATCTGAGAACGATCTGCAGTGTTCTCATTCCAGTCAATTATTATATTTATGTAGCTGCTGGAGTTATGTTTCAGGTGATTCTTAAATCCTAAGTAAATAACAAAGCATGATAATTGTATCCTTTGGTTAAATTAAGACCATGATATCCATTCCTAGGACCTACAATAATCAGATATGCAAGCTGTTGGTTTGTATGTCCTATTGATTTAATATGCTTCTAATCAGTACATAAAGCTATAGGCCTGCAGTGTTAATTTTTCATATGCTTACAAAGTACCCTTTGATTTTCTGTCACGCGTTAATTACAGTGTTTTGCCATTAAATAGGAAGCTTTGTGTAAACTAATTACTAGGTAATCATTGTCTACCGCAAGCGTGCTGTTTGTACCTTTTATTTTATTCTAAAAATGCACAGATCTCGCAGTCTGGAACCACTATACCTTCCAGCCATTAGCTCTCACTAATTCATAGCATTATTGTGTTAGGATTGTAGGAGTTGTAATTGTTGTGGTATCAGTGCTGTTAATTACCGGAGTAAACAGTTGAAATGGTGCCAAGGTCTATTGTACAAGGCAGAGAGAAGGAGGTTTAAATGTTACTTCCACCATCTGGGGACTGGAGTAGAGGCAAATGCTAGAAAACAGCAGTGAGGCAATATCAGAACTTCAGCTCCAGGGTTTTAGGCCATATGGATCTAGAATATTTTGAATCAATTGAAGTTAACTGCCAGTTTTTAGCAATAACAGTGTGGAAGGAGAGGATAAAGCAAGAACACTAAAGAAATCTGAAAATTGTTAGTGTTATCACATGCAATAAAATGCCTGTTTGGATTATTTTAAAAATGTTTGTTTTGCTAAAATCCGAAAAGACAAGTCTAAGACTAAAAGAAGTTCAACCGTGTGTCACTTGTGAAACATGACATAGTTTTTCTCATTCTGCTCTGTAGGTTGTTTTGAAAAATAGCTCTGTAGTTTACATGGAGTACTTGTGAATTTACTGAGATTATCCATACAAGGCTTTTTAGTAGTTTATTTTTTAAATCACACTTTTAAAATGCACTTAGATTTTTTTCTCTATGGAAGCAGACAAAGAGGATGGCCAATGAAATAAAGCAAATTATGTAGAATTTGTAGAATTATGTAAAAAAATATATTTTTTAAACACTTGGAAAATCTAGTGAACTTGAGGGGGCATGAACTGAGCATGTATTCCTAGGGTCTGATACACCAAAAGTGTGCACTCAGGTGCTACTCTCATAGGAATTACTATCTAAGGCTCTGATCCTGCAAACATTTTGCCTGTGAGTGTTTCCACTGACTTCAAATTTTTATTTTTTTTTAAAAAAGAAAACCTTTGTTTGGGAAAATATTATTAAGAAAACATAGTATTACCCCAGCCCTCCATAGAGAAATGGGTTTATTGGGAAAATTATTTATTTGGGAAATTAGGATCCTATCTTGCAAAACACTTACACATGTGCTTCTCTTTAAGCACAAAATAGAACTCCACCAGTCACATTGGTTAAAAAAAAAGCCATTGTATAAAATTGTCATAATCACAATTAAATTACACTTGTGCTGTGTATAAATCTGCATGGCTATTTGATAATATCACTTTGCCTCTAAGCTCCTCTTTCTGTCTGATTTTTGGTGGCACTGGATATAGTGTTTTTTATATTTAATTTTCTCCAAATTTTGTTTTCCAAGGTGAAATCTACAAAAATAAAAAAAGAGGTCTCTGTAGCTTGCTGCCATTACTGGTTTCGTATCATTGAGAGGAAATAGAAGGGATCTCTCTTTCTAAACAGTCCTGGTTTATTTATTTTTTTTATTGGTCTGTTAGCAGATGTTGAAGTAGTTCAGGGCACAATGTAAACATGCTTTTAAATAGAGGTATTGTAAGTAGCAAAGTATACAATGAAACTGGAGCAATGGGGGTTTTTTGGACTAGGACAATGTTCTCTGCTTTTTTGTGTGCATGTAGCTGAATTTAGAATTAAAAGAAGTGCTTGATCTTTATATATTGAAATCCTCAGCGTGCAGAGTGACAGCATGAGCCAGAAGAGAAAACCATGGCCCCATGTGGTGTGAAAAAAGGAACAGCAGTTTAAGTGCTGGAAAGTTGAAAGAGAACTAACCTCCTTGTTCTTGTAGTCAAGGAAAGTGGTTGTTTTGTGCTCTCATATCGAAGCATAGCATATGTGCCTCAGTTTGACAAAAAGCCTCTTGAGTCAAAGCAATCCTGTGTGCTGATCCAAAACGAAGGCCACAATAATGAGGGACGGGCCTCTCAAGAAGCAGTGAGTAGATAATACTACATAAGTAGAGAATTCTATGTAGTGTTCTCTCCATTCTACTTAATGCAAGTCGAAACCACGGTGAATTGCTTGCCATCCAGCCGAAATGGGCCATTAGCTATCAGGGAAAATTGTCTTTGCTACTTTCAGCAGATGGAGCAAATATTTTACAAAGCAATTTTACATACAAAAAACATTTGTGTTACTTGGTAATGACGGCTGTTTTACATGATGTTACCTTCTCCCAGAACATATTTTTTTAGCTCATGGAAGGCAAAATTGGCACTTTTTAATTTTAAAATTTGCAGTTAACAATTAAATGTTCGTTCTCAAACCAGCTTTTAAACTTTAAGTAGGTGTGTGGTAGGCAATGTATCATGTCCAAAACCGTTTCCGTCCCCCCCCCCAACCTTTCAAAATGTTTTTGGTCTTTAGCCTAGATTAGGTATCATATACCTGTCTGGACAAGAAAGAATATCCACTCTTTGTCAGTTGCAAATAAGGGAGCACTGACAGTAAGGTGGGACAGCAGTCAGGACATAAGCTTTAGACTCTTCCCATGCTTGCCAGTGCTTGTAAGAATATAAGAGTAAATAGGGTCGGACATAATACAAAGGAGAGCAGATCCTCAGCTGGTATAGCTGTCATAACTCCATTTGGAGCTATGGCAATTTACAACCCTTTGTACTGTTCTTCTCTGGCCCATTCGGCTTTTTGCAGCATCGTTGGAGCCATGTTGGTCCCAGGATACGAGAGATAAGGTAGGTGAGGTAATATCTTTTATTGAACCAGCTTCTCTTGGTAGAAGGAACAAGCTTTTGAGCCACACAGAGCCCTTCCTTCCTCAGGTCTGAAGAAGAGCTCTGTGTAGTTCAAAAGTTTGTGCCTTCTACGCACAGAAGTTGGTACAATAAAAGACATTACGTCTCCTACCTTATCTCTCCCATTCCTCTTTACTTATCTGGGATTTCTTTCTTTGCTCTATTTGCTTCTAAGGCCCACATAGCTTCCTTTCACTCTGATACCATCTATAAGCCCCAGGCCTTTCTCATGCACTCCGCTCCACAGCTTCTTTCTATCCTGGGTCTCTAGGCCTATTTCTCTCTTCTCTTCTCTTCTCTTCCTTTCTTTGTTGCCTGATCTTTCTCAACTAGATCTGCTCTCTGTTCCTTCCAGACACCCCACCTCCTGTCCTAACATTATCTCTTGTGGCTACTATTATTGTCACACAGCCTTGCAAATTTCTGTTTGCTCTAGGGCCAGGAATATTTTTTGATAGAAGAGGAAAAAATAATTATTTTTCTTGCTCATCCATCATTATGGCAAAGAGCAGGTAAGCAGACTTTGTGCCTGGGCTTGTCATGTAAAGTGCAACAAAAAAATATCGGTGCTGACCCTTTTTTGCTGGCACAGAGAAACATGAGCGGAGAGGTTAAATTCAGTAAGCCTATCATTCTGCATCAGTCTGGGGCCACAATTCAGATCATAAGAGTAAGTTCTGCTGAGCTACTGTCCAACTTAAATAAAATTGTCATGAAGATCAGAAACTCTTTTAAAAGGTCTGGCTTCATGAGTAAATGTCTGAACTACTGGTTTGAGGGGGGTTGAATTTTATTTTAATGAATTCTCTCCTCTCTGCTATACTCCGTGTAGTTGGCAGTATTACCTCTCTAGGGGCACACAGTGATGGAGACACTTCAGCTAGGAACTAGATTATTAAGGGAACTTCAGGTGGGTTTGATCCCAGTTCTACTGAGAAAATTTGAAAAATGTGATAGTTTATTTTAGAGCCACCGCCTTCTCCCTATGAGTTGATTTTCCTTCGCCCTTGTGATAGCTGGGAGACGGTATTTCCTAGGCTACGTGTGAAGATGTACAACTCTGTGTGGTCTGCATAAGGCTGGCATCTGAGCCCATGGTGTCTCACAATGTCCTTCAGAGGTGTCATGTAAAGAACAAGATGTGGGACTTAGCAGGTGAAAGATCTGGAGATGAAGGGGCAGATTCTCATCACTACTTTCTGGGTGTGGTTGGCTAAGAAAGACCAAAGCCATTTATTGGTCCCTACAAGTTCTCTAGGAAAGTGAACAATATCTCATTAGAGTGCAGTATCAAATTTTGCCAAAGGGTGCCATAGTGTGAAAAAGGATGTTTGATCATCTTCCATGGCTACGGGGAGACCATCCGTTAGCACCATATTATGCTGTGTCATGGTCTAAACCCCAGCAAGCAGGGATTAAGAATATTAGTGGAGATTAAGTATTGCCAGAGTTGGCATTTTACCAGCTTCTTAATCAACTGGTTCAGGAACTGGAGACTGGCCGCTGGGCAGTGGTTAGTAAGATCAGTTGTAGCAAGCGATGACTTGTTGAGTATCAGCTCGAATGTGCAGAGTGGTTGAGGAGAAGAGCTTAGTGACTTATTTGTAACAGGCGACAAGAATGGTTAGGGTAATAGAACAACTTCCATATGAGGAGAGATTTAAAAGACTGACTGTTCAGTTTAGGAAAGAGACGACTAAGGGGGGATAGGACAGAGGTCTATAAAGTCATTCCTGGGGTGGAGAAAGTGACTAGGGAAGTGTTGTTTACCCCTTCACATAACACACGAACCAGGGGTGACCCAATGAAATTAAGAGGCAGCAGGTTTAAAACAAACCAAAGAAAGTACTTCTTCATACAATGCACAGTCAACCTGTGGAACTCATTGCCAGGGGATGTTGTGAAGGCCAAAAGTATAAGTAGGTTCGAAAAAGAATTAGATAAGTTCTGGAGGATAGGTCCATGAATGGCTGTTAGCCATGTAGTCAGAGATACAACCCCATACTTTGGGTATCCTAAAATCCCTGACTGCAAGAAGCTGGGACTGGATGACAGGAAATGGATCACTCAATAAATTGCCCTGTTCTGTTCATTCTGTCTGAAGTGTCTGGCATCAGCCACTGCCAGAAGACAGGATGCGGGGCTAGATGGACCATTAGTCTGACCCAGTATGGCTATTCTTATGTAACCGTTAGCTCTCACAGTCTCTTGGGATAGTTATATTTAAAGGCAAAACACAAGCCCTGATGAACCCAACTGGTCTTTGCTCACTGTTCTGATGTTTTAATCAATCTTGAATTCCCTGGTATAGTTCCTGCTTAGATGAGTTTGCTTTATGTCACTGTTCGGCTACAGTTCTGATCCTTGACCTCACAGTTTGGAATAGGAATAAATCACACCGTTAGTGTCTCAGTATCCTGTGGTTGTCTGCTCAGAGGGAGACCTAATCAGCTGCAGTTACCATTGGTATTTTCGACCCTAGAGTAGATGCTCTTAGGAACTCCAGTTTGTATTATAGGCTGGTATGAGAAACTTAAGTTGAAAACCAAAAAGAGTTCTTTCTTGTTGGCAGTATTACTATGGGGCATTACTTTTAAGAATTAAAGTCACACTGTGGTATCTTTTCACCTTATAGGAAGAATGGCGATTGTACAATTTGAGCTGTCACTGCAAACTTGTGGGAACCATATTCTTACCTCATTTAGGTGTAAATTCAGAGTGACTCCAGTGAAGTCAGTATGGGCAGACAAATTCTAAAGTCATGAGGCCACACATGGACAGTACTCTGCCAGCAGCTTCTTCCTGCTTAAACTTAGGGGTCTCCAGCTCAGACCCCTATACTGATCATAAGTTCAAGTGTATTGTACAGGGAAAGAGCCATTCTCTCGGACAGGTATGTCCCATGCCTGAACTGGTAAAAAACAAACACCTTGTACTCTGCTCAGCTGTCAATAGCCAGCCAGTGCAAATCCCACAGTTAATGCAATATTCTCACAGCAAGAAACCACTCAACAAGCAGGCTGCTGCATTGTATACAAGCTTCAGTTTCCAGATGGATTTAAGGTGCAGAAGTATACAGAGAGCACTGCAGAGCAGACAATTCTAGAGGTGACAAAAGCATTGATGACAGTAGCAAGACCAACATTCGAAAAAGTCCCAGCTTCCAAACCAGACACGGATGTAAAAATATAAAATAAAAAATCATCAGGGGGACAACTCAAGGAGTAAGGTACTAGTCAGCGTGGATGACAGAACGTGGCTCAGGGTTAGGCTAAGGGTCAGCAGTAAGCAATGTCTTTCCAAAAACTTACCCTTGTGTTGTGTTCTTCTCACACAAGACCTAGACCACCAGAACTTTGTCTGATGTGGATCCCGGACTGCATACTGCAAAGGCAGGACAAACTGATAAATGAAACCTCATGTGCCAAATGATGCAGTTGGTTTCACTTGCCCAAAATAGCCCATCTCTATTAACCTTCAGGGCACACTGCAAAACCCATGTGTTATGCTCAGACTTTGGAAGAGCAGGGAACAGGTTGAGAGGTGGTAACTTGGGCAGAGGTCGATGGTATTGTGTTATTTCAGGCTAATCATCTGGGATGGTTTTGGCTCTGAGTGAAATGTTGTGCTGCTAAATTTATTTATTTATTGACGATAAGTGTTTTTAAAAGGTTTGTCAGTGGCACCTAGAGCCAGCAATAGACACTTAAAAATATATACCACTTAGGTCCTTATATCACCCCCATTGTGTAACATCTGAGCACCTCACCGTTTTTAATGTATTTACCCTCACTACACCCCTGTGGTATAGAGCAGTGCTATTATTCCCATTGTACAGATGAGGACCGGGGGCACAGAGAAACTAAGTGACTTGCCTATAGTCACACAGGAAGTCTCTGGCAGAGCATGGAAACCAGATGTCCCCTATCCCAGGCTGTTGCCCTTAGCCACTGGGCCATACTTCCTCTGCTACTTTTTGTAGATAAATCCAAAATTAATCAGAATAAATATGAATTAAAAAAACCTTTTATGTCACATTGCACGTTATGGAAGTAAGAGGATTCATTGATTGCTCATGCAGAGTAGCGGTTTTGTTCATATTTATACAGTTTTAATCACAAAGTTATACTGAGCACCTTCCGAGCCCAAAACAAGATCAGGGCTCAGAATGTTGCCAGGATCGGCGGATAAGTGGTCCTCTTCTGGCGCGTGGGACATTTCCTTCTGTTTTACATCCTTCTGAAATGAGAAAGAGACCCGGGGAAGCATGAAAATGCTTATGAAGTAGCAAGAAAGAGGGGCTCAGGGCTTTAGAGTCAGGGTCCTCGCACTTTACATACTTGTTCACCTCTGGGCCTCTTGAACAGCAAAGACAATGGAGTTATTTTTTGCCAAGATACGTTTGATGGTTTTTGTGATAATACTGGCAGGGACTGAAGCTGTTTTATATCCTATAATATGAAAAATCAAATTCCAACCAAAGGTAGAGAGCCATCAAACAATCCTCTAGTTTGCTTGTCTCACAAATTGTAGAGATTTACAAGGATACCTCCCATCGTGTATACACTTTGTATGTAATGCTACCAACCTTGCATGGGCTCCCCCAAATTCATGATGACTAAAATGCTGAGTTTTGCCTTGAGTATAAAAGTAAAAGAGTTAGGAAGAGTATTATTGGAAACCATAGCCATTTTAACACACTCTGTTTTAAAATACAAATATTGTAGAAGTTATCGACTGTTGATATCCACTAAGCCATGACCCAAGGCTTTTATGTCATTTACAACCACAAGGTCATGTTACTGGTAAAAGTGATAATAGAATAGATGCTATGCTGAAAACAAATCAGCCTGTCAGAAAAAAAGACTATTTTGGATAAATGTAAGGAGAAAAATTAAAAAAGCCTGTCTGACTGTGAGTAAACAGTAACCACTTTTTTTTTTTGGTGCCTGTTGGAGGCCTGGTTTTTAATCACCCCACAAGCAGTTTTCATTTCTGTAGTAAAATTGCTTGTGGTTCTATTTAATTTGTTTCTGCAGGAGCCAGCTTTGGTGAAGATCTCCCAGGAGCTCCCGGGCCTTTTAGCACAGCACGCACAGCCAGTCAATGAGAAACGATTTCCTACATGGGAAAAATTTCTCCAAACATTTCTTAGTCAAGGTAAATAAGACTGCAAAGTTCCTGTTAAGTATTATAATGGGTAATTATACCATACTGTACACCATCTTCTTGTTAATCTTGGGCTTGTTTAAAAATTCTTATTTCCACATTATATTTAACTGTCCATTTAAGAATTATATATAGGCAGTTATTCTATCATTCTTATATCCTACTCACATGTTTAACCTGAACATTGACGCTACCTCATCTACAGTATTCTGAGTGAATAAGGACCAACCATTTTAATTTTGTGTTACTACATTGGAGCTTATGTTGCATTTGGCAAAGAAGCTCAGCAGGAAATGTCAGCATGTGGACTTGTGGAATCCAAAACTATTCGTAGCTCAGTCCTCTGAGTTATTGGTCAGGAAACAACTGAGGGAGTGTGGTTTTGCCATCCCTCTGGACCAGAAGGTGAGTTGCATGTAGCACTAATTGCCTACTGAGGGAAGGAATTCGCAAGTACCATATAACCCCCAAGCCATTCTTCCATCAGACATGTTAAGTAAGTTTCTGGAGTGAAGTTCCCTGCAGTTATATTAAATTTGATACATTCCATGGATTTCATTATCTGTAGAAGAGTCAAGGGTAGATCAGGATTCCCACTTGAAAATGGTTTTGGGAAAAGAGCACCCACGGTCACATTTAGGAATTGTATGAAAAACATCATTTATCATAGCTGAATCAAATATGTAATAGACAACAGTAAGTTAACACAGAATGCCAAATAATCCTGTTAATGCTCTCCCTATGAACAGCTATGTAGGGTTGTGGTTTAGAGTACATACACTTCATTTTCTAAGAGATGCAGAGGGGTTAGCTACACAGTTCTTATTACATTTTATTTATTTAAGGGATTTCTGTAGCAGTCCTCATCATAGTGTCTGAGTGCAATAGATGTGGCTGGTTGAATTCTGTGTGACTCTGAAAATGCTGGAGTTTGAATTCTGTTACAAGTCTAACAAAAAATTCCTTTCTTACCAGGTGGTGTGATAGAAGCCTTTCCACCCTCAGAAAATGTCACCAACCTTACAGTGGATATGTTGATAGAGCCAATGGGAGACATAAAGATAGTTTCATCCGGAGATCAGATCCACGCAGATGGTCCTTTGCAATCATCTGGCACCACTGTTCCACAGTGTTCAGTTGATCCAGCAGTTCTTAATTCATTATGTTTAAAAATTGGAGAGGCCTGCAAATCTAGAGGGGTGCTTGGCTACTTCTCAGTTGATCTTGTAACTTTCATCCATCCGCAAACAATGGAGCAGCAGGTGAGTTAGACAGAAATACTTTACCACATAGTGTCCCAGAAATATCTGAAATACCCACAGTGCTCTAGCAGATCATGTGAAAGGCATTACATTTAAAAATTCATTGAGCTAATCAACTTTTCCCCTGCAGACAAATTCTGACATTTCTGTGCTTCCAATTCTCCATCTGTAAAATGGGCATAATCCTTCCACCTGGAGCTTTCATGAGCCTTAGTTCGGTAATATTTGAAAGTGTTTTGAGTTCTTCGGATAGAAACTGCTGTATAAGTGCAAAATATCTTTTTCATAAATTTAGTGGTTATGAAAGTTACCACACAGATGGTGGTAGAGATTTAACTCCAGAGATCAGGTACCACACAAGCAATGCAAGTGTAAGTGTTACACTCCTCCATTAACCTGCCTAAACCATCATCTAGAGGAACCTCCTTCAGTCACTCAACCAATTCAATCATTGGTTCATTTCAATCTATGCGTCTCTGTCAAAACTGACTACAAGGGTTCCAGTAGTACTAATTATAAGGATGGGTTTTGTGATGTGGAATTTGTCCACTCTGTACTGTTCTGAAATCCCCCACTCATTTTGCACAGCTGATCACAGATTGGATAGTTGTCAGAGGCTGATGATTCCTGTGTTGTACCAGCCTGGTCCTGATTTGAAATGGTGACATAGTGGTCTGATGCACTATATTTAATATTGCCAATTTCTGAGCCATCTAGCCCTCCTCCCACAATTAAAATTTTAAAGGGAAAGTGTTAGTATTAGCAGAATGTTGACTAGTTTGAACCTCTGTTTTTTCTCTTAAAAATTCTATGGATTATGCTTGATACGCTGAATTACTTCAATAAGAGTTTAGGTCCTGAAGGTTCTGCACAATTCTGCAGAAAGGAGTCATTCTGTGGCTGCAGAATTGTGGAATAGATGGGGCCCTGACAATATACTTTCCCCCCATCCAGCCTTCTGAGGCAAAGATCTGAGAAGAAGAGTTGGCTCTGTACCGTGCCCTGAAGGTCAACAGACTCATGCGCTGTCTGATGAACTGTGAAAGTGAGTTTCAGGGTACAGTGTGTTACACTGAAAATACCCTGGCACCAGCTTTCTGATATTCAGATTTAAACCATGTAAGACGAAATGATATCGACTGATCGCTGTTGCAGCGGTATGTCGGGTGAGAGGTAGTCTTTCAGAGAGCCAGGGCCAAGCAAGGTTGGGTTATATTGAAAGAGCAACTCCTTGAATTACACCTAGAAGCACCTGTTCTCGGAAGCCCAGTGTAGTTTTTGGAGCTGTGGTGCAATGTGCAACCTACAGGAGCCACAAAGAAGCCGATGAAGTAGATGAGAGCGGTGACCAAACAGAATCCTGTGGAACTCTGCCTGGGAGAGCCCTTACTGTGAATGACCAATCGCTTGTCTTTAAAGAGGTAAAATCAGAACTACTCAAGTAGCTCCATCTACTCCTGCCTGAGTCTGCAAGTCAATCAGCAAAACCTCATTGTCAGCTGTATCAGACTTCTGACAAGATGAAAAGTGATGTAATAAATCCACCAGGCAGAGTATTAGTTCCAAAACACGCTGCTGCCTAAGGCAGCTCGGAGAGAAAGAAGAGTAGTTGGGACCACACTCTTTCTTATAAACCCTCCCACTCAACATCCACATTCCTCAGGGGGTGTGCTGCTCTAGTAGTCGCTTCTTTCCAGATGGTCTCAAGCTTGCAGCACCAAGGAACCCACAGTCAAGAGCATGGATTTACAGAGGCAGTGTACACACAATTACAATTAGAGGTGAGTTACCCTCTTTATAGCATATTTTTGGGGTGGGGCACTGCATCAGCAGGTGACAAAGGAATTATTTCGAGTGTGTGCTGAAAACGATACAATTTTTGATTTCATTATTTTAGTATCTTTTCTGGAAGGGTTCATAATGCAAACGACCCATCTAATTTTATTAGCTTGAAACATGCTGAAAATTGCTAACTCTTGTTCCATATTTATTTCCTTTTCCTTCTGGCATGAGCAAGGCTGATCAGCTTTGACAAAATTGTGGGACAAAATATCGATCTTGTCATGTGTTTTGCTGATCTTGAGTAATCTTGCATTTGTTTTGTTTAAAACGGTAAGATTTCTCTGTCATTATGAGATCTTCCACCAAAAAAATCCTAATTATCAAATTCCAACTACTCTGAATATTTTCTTCTTTAAAAGAAAGGAAATCATGTTATTAAATTAAAAGGGGCATTGAGATTAAGGGATTTTGCAATTTACACAATTGGCCAACAATGAAAGCCAGGTTTAGAGACCGAAAACTAATGATAAAACTTAAAAAGGTGGAGTCTTTGCAGGTTGTTGTGAGCACTGCTATACAGTTATTGGGTACTGTCAAGGTTCCTTCCCCACTCTGAACTCTAGGGTACAGATGTGGGGACCTGCATGAAAGACCCCCTAAGTTTATTCTTACCAGCTTAGGTTAAAAGCTACCACCACCAAAGTGTTACACAAAGAACAGGGGAAGTGCCCACTTGGAAACGTCTCCCCCCCAAAATATCCCCCCAAGCACAACACCCCGTTTCCTGGGGAAGGCTTGATTAAAAAATCCTCACCAATTTGCATAGGTGAACACAGACCCAAACCCTTGGATCTTAAGAACAAGGAAAAAAAAACAATCAGGTTCTTAAAAGCGAATTTTAATTAAAGAAAAAGTAAAAGAATCACCTCTGTAAAATCAGGATGGTAAATACCTTACAGGGTAATCAGATTCAAAACATAGAGAATCCCTCTAGGCAAAACCTTAAGTTACAAAAAGACACAAAAACAGGAATATACATTCCATTCAGCACAACTTATTTTATCAGCCATTTAAACAAAACAGAATCTAACGCATATCTAACTCGATTGCTTACTAACTCTACAGGAGTTCTGACCTGCATTCCTGCTCTGGTCCCGCCAAAAAAATCACACAGAGAGAGACTCTTTGTTCCCACTCCCAGCTTTGAAAGTATCTTGTCTCTCATTGGTCATTTTGGTCAGGTGCCAGCAAGGTTATCTTAGCTTCTTAATCCTTTACAGGTGAAAGGGTTTTTCCTCTGGCCAGGAGGGATTTAAAGGTGTTTACCCTTCCCTTTATATTTATGACAGGTACAAATACACATGTTCAAAATCAGGACATATATCAAAATACTAACACAGGGTCCCAGTCATACTAAAGCCCCAGAACCCAAACCTGTTTACATCACAAATTGACAGCCTCTCCCGTTCTGCTGGCTCCTTTCCTATTCACTCCTGATTGCAGAAACTCCTAATTGTCTATGCAAGGTTGTTGTGTTCCAAGGGGCTCAGATAATTAAGACTCTACTATATTTATAAGATCCAACTGCATATATTAACATATGTATTTAATAGAGTAAACTATGCAGCATGGTTGGGGTTTTCAAAGGACCTTATGACAATGACATGCCCAAATCCATTCAATGGAATTAGTGCACCTACCTCCCATAGGCTGCTTTGAAAATCCCAGCCTATGTGCTTTGTGAAAAGAGGAGGGGAAAAGGCCTAAATACAGGGGTTTCATTTATAGCCCAGAAGTATGGTATCTGTTGGCAAAAGTGAACTCTCTGTAATGACACCACTGTTATGACAATCATGTTCTATTGTAAGTGCAGAGGAAACTGCGGTGATGTTAACTTTGAAATGGGGACCACTGTATATACGTGACCCACAATATGTATGTGCTCCAGTGGTGTGATTTGGATTGTCCTGGAAATTAGCCCCACTGGATAACTTCCATGAAAAGTTTAAAAACAAACAAATAATAAAATGGCTAAAGGGTGAAATCCTGGCTCCACTGAAGTCTGCAGGAGTTTTGTGATTGACATCAATGGAGCCAGGATTCCATCCAAATACAGAAACACTTTCTAGATCATATTAAGGTTGTGGCACATGCTGACAGAAGCCAGGAAAGTTAAAATTAATTAATTCTGTTTGTTCATTATTCCTGTCTGTTCTGTCTTGTTTTCCCTCCCAGTGATTCTACCTTAAAATTTCCTCCATTTGTCAGCTTGTACCACAACTTTAGCATTATCTAAGCACAGTTTTTTAAACTTAATTAGATATAGAGGCAATTAATGATGCCATCTGTCTTGTTGTGTGTGTGAGAGAGAGAGAGAGATTACACAAAAGATTGTGCTTCTGAAAGCACTATTTTTTGGCAAACAAGAAATCCTATTAGACTCTTAGAACGCTCTCACGCTAATTTTAGAAGTACTGATTTTAATGCAGTAGCTGAAAGGCTCAAATAAATTTTCTGGAAGCACTGTATACTTAGGCATCCTTTCAAAGTTATATTTTACAGAAAATATCAAATGATCTATTGTTTTTTCAGTAAAACTAAAAATTTAAGATATAATTGAACATCTGTTACCAGTACAGTGTAACAGTATTTAAATACTTTAAAATCCCTGAAACCTTCATAAAGTTATATGTATCTTTTACATAAACACAACTCTTCAAGCAATGTGAGGGGCCAGATTTTCAACTGTGGGTGAAATGGGTGCAAACCAACACTTTGTCAAAGTGCACAGAGCAAAAACCCCTGCATTTGCACATGCAGATGGAGGGGAGGGGGTCGGGGTGGGTGTCGGTGTGTGTATAAAAAAATGAGATTTTAAAACTCCATATTTTTCTCTTCAAAGCATGGTTTAAAATCTTTCACTTAATTTTTCAAGACAGTTAGTGTTAGCAAAGTATTTCCTTGCAACATCCATATTTTATCATGTGTCTCATTTATCGTAGAACATCAGGGTTGGAACCTCGGGTCATCTAGGGACCTCAGGTCATCTAGTCCAACCCCCTGCTCAAAGCAGGACCAATCCCCAATTTTTGTCCCAGATCCCTAAATGGCCTCCTCAAGCATTGAACTCAGAACCTTGGGTTTAGCAGGCCAGTGCTCAAACCACTGAGCTATCCCTTCCCCCATATATGAGCTGCCTCCGTATATGAGTTGTAATAGCAGCCGGTAGCAAACAGGTTAATCTCTATATGCTGAATAAATAACACAGACTGTCGATCAAACAGGCGGAACAGTCCCAGGTTAGTTATCATTGCTGGCTGATACCATGGAAAAGGTTGCATGAATGTTGCAATGATAAAATAGCCACGATTTGACTAGAGCCTAAGGTCTTGCAGCGGTCCTTGAGGTGCTGGATTAGAATAGAAGAACAAGAGTCTATGGGCCTGACTGTGATTGTCCTGTGTGGGAGTGAGGACACAGAGACTGCTAGAAGCCTTGTCCACCTCCTCAGGCTCACCACCTCAAGAGCCTGTAACAATCAAAGAACCTGTACTTAGGGGAACAGTGGGACCTGTCCTCCTTTGCAACCCATGGGGTGCATATTGACCAAGAGAAGATGAGAAGGAGGACATGGTCTTACCCTTATCCTCTGGCCATGTCATCATTTGAAAGGATGAGGAAGGCTGGGAGGCGGTTCTGTTAACCGGGCCATGTGATGGCTTTGTGCCTCCCTGGGGTGAAGTCCTTCCCATAGTTTCCGTGACAGGGCAGCTCTGCACCACTCTCTGTTCAGATCGATGTCTTAATGGCGCAATTTGAACAGAATGCACAAGAAATCCTAGGCTGAAAGGTACAGAATAATTTAAGGTGTGTTCTCCTTTTGCTTCTTGGAGTGTGTTGTACACCCAGGTCCCCTGCTTTGAGATGAGAACACATTGCTTCATACAATACTATAACCTTTTCAAATATACAAGAACTGCCTGCTTATATTGAATGCAATTTGTCAGACAATTGAATGTGTGATAGAAATGCTTGTTTCTTTTGGTCCCTCCAGTCTGTTCAAGCCCCCTCTCAGTCCGATCCTTAGCCACTGATCTCTTCCATCTGTCATTGTCTGGGCACTCTTTAACTAGCTCATGTCTCTCTCACTTTCCAAACCTAGCACACAGTTTGCTTTATGTGTTGTCAGGTGTTCACCCCTCCGATCCCGCCATCCCTGCCAGAGGGGTCTCCAAGGCTTTCTTGGAGCAAACTCTGTTCCTCTCTCATCCCCTCTCCTCCGAGATCCCATCTTGTATCAGACATCCTTCTGAGGGAGTCACCACTTAGAGGCCTCACAGCTCAGGAAGGCTCAGCAGCTCCTGAACAAGCCATATCTCCCACTCAAGTGATGGGACCAATGGATGAGGGAACATAGCAGACAGGTATCCTCACTGACCAGGGTTTGGGAACACTCTAAATTGTGAGGGAAGGGATGGGATTCCTTTCAGTCCTGAATCTGAACCAGATTTTTAAGTAGTTGAAGAGTGAGGCAAGATGAGTCCTACCACTGAATGCACTGTGCCTGCTACCCCTACCTCTACCCCCCCAGCCTCAGAATTTAGCACTAGAGTAAGTTCAGGACTGAGTCTGCTGCAAGGAAAAGCTCCACTACCACGATTTGGTGTAAAAGCCAAGGTAGCGACATTGTCAGAGCTCTCTGCTTACCTCAGGATTCTACCTTCATCCAAGTGACACATCTCTGTCTATGCGCTGAGAGTCCCCCCTTTGGGGAAGAGCAAAGATACTGGAAGTGCATTACTTGGACAGACTGGATTGCTCCTGATTTCATCCTTCTCCATTTTCCAACTTTACCTTTTAAGGGCAGGCCGTTGCCCCCTCTGAATAATGTCTAACACAGTGTTGATGACATGTCAGTCTCTTACCATGGATTCCAATCCTGCACATACTTACACACATGATCCCATTCAGCTGCATGGGCCTGCTCACATGTGTAAAGTTTCTCATTAACATATTTGGAGGACCTGGGACATAGATTGCTTCTTCTCATATTGGTCTCATAAATTACAAATTTCTGCTTCCTATCCAGTGATAGTGAGAGTGCCCTGGATCCAGCTGTTCAGATCAAGACTTTTCTTTACCATGAGATCATATTCCACACATAAATTAAGACCTAATTTAAAAGCTAACTAACATTTTATGTAAGCAACAACAGTCCAGGCACGGGGCATGTCCTGGGGATTAATGACCAGCTGGGAGCAGTTGGTGGCCCAAAGCAAATCATCACTCACTTTCTGTGCACTTACAGAGAATTAATGCCTACCTCATTGGCTAATCAGATCACAAAAATAGGGGTATTGTCTGCAATTCAGATATTTATGGCATATCAAATGCCTTCTTGTTTAATGAAGCAACATAAGGAGAGGGATTCTCCATCACACTATGACTATCTGTACACCACTGCTTGAAAGCCCTGGAGCTGGCCTGGGAAGAATTCCACTGGCAAACACACCCTGTAGAACAGCTAGAGGCTGCCCTGCACAGGCCCCCCCTTTGCAAGCCCGGCACGTAACACAACAGGGGAGAGAGCAGTCCCGTTGGGAGGATAATTTAGAGCAGCCAGGGACCGCTCTAAATTATGTTGAGGGTGACAGAAACCACCAGAGCATCTCACAAGAGTGAGGGTGCTAAAGTGGCTGAAAGCCACCTTTCCACATTTTCTTCCTCCTGGACTATGGCTCTCTGTGTTGTGCTTCCAGGAGGCACAGCACAATTTCAGCCAATGATCTGAGCATCTCTGTATAGTCCAAAGCATGAGAGAGACATTTTTATCACGGATTTGACTATTTGTTGCTTTGGGGTATTGATTCATATTAATAATTTATTTACAAAACACCCTTCTGCCAAAACACTTGGGGCACTGCAAAACACGATCAAAATACAATCCATATGCTTTGAAAACCCACCCTCCCTAAAAATCACCCATTAAAAACAGCTGAGGGAGATCTGATACCAAAAGAAAGAAAAGAGGAAGAAATGTAATCGTGATGGGAATAGAAATAAGGCATCACATTGATAAGATGGAAAAGATCAGAAGAAGACTATTGGTGGTTTTTTCTGACCTTAATTTTTTAAAAAAGCAAACCAAAGATTGAAAACAAACTCTTTAACGGAAGCTGCTATAAATTGTGTATAGTTGATGAGTATCTTACTATCAGGGAACCCAGAGGCCTTTCAATTCTGTTTTACCTTGCTTGACAAGGTCTGTTTTCTTTTTTGTTTGTATAAGTGCTCTTTTTTCAAGAGTTTTATAAAGGCCAAAGTCAGTCTCCAAACAGATAAATAAGGTAATGGTATTTATTGGTGAAAACAAACATTGTAAAATTTATACAAATCTGTGGACACATATTGTGGGATATAAAATACAAAAATAAATATTGACACATCCAGAAATTATCCTTGAATGCAGTCACGGAAACAACAGAGTTTAAATGTGTTCTTTGAGCGAGGAAATACTAGTAAAGAGAAGCATTTATATTTTGGGTGGTGCAAACAAAGTGATTCCTTGTGTACTTTTCATCACAGACTCCAGCATGGCTCACAGCAAATGCTATTCTAGTAGGAGTTAAAAATTCAGAAAACGATATGTTTTATAAATGACCAAAGTATTATTTTTTATGGTAAAGCGTATGCAAGCCCATTCAGTACAAGTTACATAGCAACCCAGGGTTAAGCAGCTCACCTGACTTTTGTACCATGCCGTTTTTCAAAGATCGCAGCGAACTTTATACAAAAGGATCGTTGAAATACAGCCACTTCTGGAGGTTAGAAGGTTGTATTCCCATCTGAACACCACGTAACAGTTTAGGAAATAAAGGGGAAGTATGCCTTGTCTAACTTACTACTACAAAGGAAAAATGTATATAGGCCATTAGCCAATGGAATTTAGCTTGAACACCTCACCAAGGGTGCTACCTCTACTGTGAGAAATGTGAGGTGATTTTTAAGGATAGCAGTGGTCAGAATATTTGTTTGAGATCTCACCTTGAATGATGGCACTCAAACAACACTGTCCTTTCTTACGCCACTGTAGCACCCAGAAGGAAGGATACCACCTAATGACTCAATGACTTTTCTTAGACATTCACTACTGACCAGGCCTGACAGTGGTTAACGTAAGGTCTGATGAGATCACAGAGCTAAGGTAGTGCAAGTGAGCACTGGATTTTGTTAACTTTACTATAGATAATCTTTGCATCCATTCAATGTAATCTTACTAAATAGTAATTTCATATTGGTTCATCTAGCAAACTCTACCATCTTTCTAAATATGTTATAGTTACATCAACATTTATTTAGCATTTTTTGAAGGAAGTTGAATAATAATCTTTGGGCAAAGGTCTGGTCTAAGTGTAAATCTTCATTATAGTTATCCTGGTTTGCACTGGTGTTACTAAGAGCAAAATTAGGCTCAGGTCTCTCTATACCTGTTTTATGAACCATTACAAGAAATTTAGACAATTTGTAGCATTCTTCAGGAATCTGCATTTCTGAAATGTGCTTCTTGTAGTATTACAGAAAAGGCTAGCAGAGATTCAGAATTCTCCTGCAGAATAACCGCAATGATCTCTTGTTGGACAGTTATGAGTTGCAGTGGTTAGAAAGTTGGCTAGATTGTCGGGCTCAACGGGTAGTGATCAATGGCTCCATATCTAGTTGGCAGCCGTTGGTCCTGGGGCTAGTTTTGTTCAATATCTTCATTAATGATCTGGAGGATGGTATGGATTGCACCCTCAGAAAGTTTGCAGATGACACTAAACTGGGAGGACAGGTAGATATGCTGGAGGGTAGGGATAGGATACAGAGGGCCCTAGACAAATTAGAGGATTGGGCTAAAAGAAATCTGATGAAGTTCAACAAGAACAAGTGCAGAGTCCTGCACTTAGGACGGAAAAATCCCATGCCCCGCTACAGACTAGGGACCGAATGGCTCAGCAGCAGTTCTGCAGAGAAGCACCTAGAGGTTACAGTGGACGAGAAGCTGGATATGAGTCAACAGTGTGCCCTTGTTGCCAAGAAGGCCAATGGCATTTTGGGATGTATACATAGGGGCATTGCCAGCAGATCGAGGGACGTGATTGTTCCCCTCTATTCGACATTGGTGAGGCCTCATCTGGAGTACTGTGTCCAGTTTTGGGCCCCACACTACAAGAAGGATGTGGAAAAACTGGAAAGAGTCCAGTGGAGGGCAACAAAAATGATTAGGGGACTGGAACACATGACTTATGAGGAGAGGCTGGGGGAACAGGGATTGTTTAGTCTGCAGAAGAAAAGAATGAGGGGGGATTTGATAACTGCTTTCAACTACCTGAAAGGGAGTTCCAAAGAGGATGGCTCTAGACTGTTCTCAGTGGTAGCAGATGACAGAATGAGGAGTAATGGTCTCAAGTTGCAGTGGGGGAGGTTTCGGTTGGATATTAGGAAAAACTTTTTCACTAGGAGGGTGGTGAAACACTGGAATGCGTTACCTAGGGAGGTGGTGGAATCTCCTTCCTTAGAGGTTTTTAAGGTCAGGCTTGACAAAGCCCTGGCTGGGATGATTTAGTTGGGGATTGGTCCTGCTTTGAGCAGGGGGTTGGACTAGATGACCTCCTGAGGTCCCTTCCAGCCCTGATATTTTATGATTCTATGATTCTGTGCAGAGTATGGAAATTTAAAATGTAGAATTATAAAACACCTATCTGAACATGAGATGACGGGGCAAATCGGCATGGCTTCTGTGGAGTGAAATTGTGTCTTCTAATCTTAGAATTTTTTGAACATGACAACAGAAAATTGGATAAAGGAAAACTGGCCGACAGAATATATTTGAACTTTCAAAAAGGCTTTGGCAGAGTCCCTCATAAGAAGCTATTAAGAAAACTAATAGTCATGGGGTGAGAGGTAAAGTAGCGTCATGGATAAGAAACTAAGAAACAGGGAACAAAGAGTAGAAACAAATAGTCAGTTTTCAACAAGGCAGAAGCTTAACAGTGTGGTGCTGAAAGGTTCTGCACTAGGACCTGTGTTGTTTAATAAGTGTGTGACCTGGAAAAGAGGATGACAGTTTCCAGACCATATAAAATTGTTTGGGTTAGTCAAGATGAGGCTTGATTTTAGTTGGATTCCTCATAGAGTAAGGTACTATTCAACATTATTAATCCTATTTATTACAGTGGTGCCTAACAACCAACTGAGAATGGGGCCCCATTGTGCTAGGCGTGGCACAAATACAGAGTATCAGATGGTCCCTGCCCCAAAGAGTTTGTAATCTAAATTAACAAGAAAGACGGGGTGGGGAAAAGGGATAAACACAAGCAGAGTGAACAATGGGATGGCTGCAAACCTCATGTAAGTGCCAGCATGGTTTGGTTTGGTTTGGTTTGGTTTTTTGGCTGGGTTTACTTAGCAGGGGATCAGCTAAATGGAAGGAAAGGGGGCAAGGGGTGATGGGAATGGGCAGGGGAGAAGAGGGTAACAGGGCCAGGTGTGGAGATGAAACTGAGATGAAGAGACTGAGGGAGGAGGAGGAGGGTTAGAGCAGACAGCCAATCAGCACAGGACTGAAAATCTAGTCAAAACTCTAATTAAAGTTCTCTGAGCGTCCAAAGATTTGTGCTTTGGCTGCTTCTGCTCCTCCTGGCTGAAGTCTCTGGCTGGTTCCTCTCTGCAGTTTTCTTACAAGGCCATATGGACTGGGGCTTTGGAGGGAGGCACCACTTGGGGGTCCTAGTGCCCCCAGAGTGTGTGTTGGGGAGGGGGGTCTTTCCTGCACAATTCTGGGTCCAGGGGAACCCTGCATGGACAGCACAATCTGGCTAGAGCTAGGTAGAAGGACAGCAAAGTGGCAGATGAATTGCAGTACTGACAAATGCAAAATATTGCACATTTTAAAAGGATAATTTAAACTATTCATATGTGTCACTGCATTCAGATTAACTATAGCCACTCTGGAAAAGACCTGAGTGTTATTTGCTATCAAACATTCTGCTCAAGGTGCAGTAATGGTCAAAAAATGAAAAGCTAACTGTTAAAATGTAGATGTTCTGGGAGAGAAACCCATACAGAAATAGTGTGATGGTGTTCTATAAATCAGTGACATCTAGGATACAGTGTGCCGTCTGGTCAATTTACAAAGCTTGATTACAAAAATGATTCGCGCCAAGGAAAGACTTCTGTATGCAGAGTCTTACAGACTTTAAGGTCAGAAGGGACCACCATGATCATCTAATCTGACCTTCTGCACATTGCAGGTCACGCACCCTCACTCACGCATTTCTGTAATAGACCCCTAACCTCTGGCTGAGCTACTGAAGTCCTCAAATTATGATTTAAAGACTTCAAATTACAGAGAATTCACCATTTACACTACTTTAAACCTGAAAGTGACCCAAGCCTCATGCTGCAGAGGAAGGGGGAAAAAAACAGGGTCTCTGCTAGTCTAACCTGGAGGAAAATTCCTTTCCGACCCCAGAAATGGCGATCAGTTAGACCTTGAGCATGTGGGCAAGATCCACCAGTCAGACACCTGGGAAAGAATTCTCTCTAGTAACTCAGAGCCTTCCCCATATAGTGCCCCATCACCAGCCATTGAAGATATTTCCTGCTAGCAGTCACAGATTGGCTACCTGCCATCATAGGCAGGCTCATCATACCATCTCCTACATAAACTTATCAAGCTCAGTCTTGAAGCGAGTTAGGTTTTTTGCCCATACTGCTCCCCTGGAAGGCAGTTCCAAAACTTAACTCCTTTGATGGTTAGGGACTTTCATCTAATTTCAAGCCTAAACTTGTTGATGGCCAGTTTATATCCATTTGTTCTTGTGTCCAGATTGGCACTTAACTTAAATAACTCCTCTCCCTCCCTGGGATTTATCCCTCTGATGTTTTTAGAGAGAGCAGTCATATCTCCCCTGAGCCTATGTTTGATTTGGCTAAACACACCAAGCTCTTTGAGTCTCTTCTCATAAGATAGGTTTTCCATTCCTCTGATCATCCTAGTAGCCCTTCTGTGTGCCTGTTTCAGTTTGAATTCATCTTTCTTAAACATAAGAGATCAGAACTGCACACAGTATTCTAGATGAGATCTCCCCGGTGCCATGTATAATGTTACTAACACCTCCCTGTCTCTACTGGAAATACCTCACCTGATGCATCCTAGGATTGCATTAGCCTTTTTCACAGCGTCATCACATTGGCGGCTCAGAGTCATCCTGTGATCAATCAATAAACCCAGGACTTTCTCCTCCTCTGTCACTTCCAACTGATACATCCCCATCTTATAGCAAAAATTATTGTTGTTAGTCCCTAAATAGCTCTTTGCACTATTAAATTTCATTCCATTCTATTACTCTTTTTTACAGGGTCATCCAGATCATCTTCTGATATCTTCCGGTCCTCCTCCTGTATGGGCAATACCTCCCAACTTTGTATCATCTGCAAATTATATGAGCACACGCTCACTTTTTAAGCCCAGGTCAATAATAAAAATGTTAAATAGGATTGGTCCTAAGACCAATCCCAGAGGAACTCTACTAACAATATCCCTCCAGCCTGACAGTTCGCCTTTCAGTATGACCCGTTGTAGTCTCCCCTTTAACCACTTCCTTATTCACCTTTCAATTCTCCTATTAATCCCCGTCTTCTCCAATTTAAGTAAAAGTTTCCCCTGTGGAACAGTGATCAGATGCCTTACTGACATCCAGGTAGATTAGATCTACTGCATTTCCTTTGTCTAAAAATCAGTTATCTTCTCAAAGAAGGCGATCGGGTTGGTCTGGCATGATCTACCTTTTGTTAAACCAAGTAGTATTTTATCCCAGTTACCGTTCACTTCTGTGTTCTTAACTACATTCTATTGCAAAATTTGTTCCAAGACCAATTTGAGGTCAAACTAACAGGCCTGTAGTTTCCTGGATCGCATTTTTCCCTTTCTTAAAAATAAGAATTATATTAGCAGTTCTCCAGTCATAGGGTATGACCCTCAAATGTACAGATTCATTAAAAATCCTTGCTATTGGGCTTGCAATTTCATGTGCCAGTTCCTTTAATATTCTTAGATGGAGATTATATGGGCCCCCCGATTTAGTCCCATTAAGCTGTTTGAGAGGTTGAAAAGATTGGAAATAATGAATAGTATAGAGACAGTAAGTCAGGCACTCCTATTTCATGACTTATAATACAGGAACCAGGAAACAGTCAATGAAAATGACAGACAAGAAATTTAAAACTGAAAAAAGAAAATCGTTGTTTTCAAAATTAATAATTGATCTGTGGAACTTACCGCCACAATGTGCCATTGATTCCAAGAGCATAGAGGATGTTAAAAAGAACTGAACATGTATGTGGATTTTGAGGACTGATACTTACTTCCATATTATTAAAGCCCTAATTGAATTGCAGGATGATTGTCAAAAAATCGCAGCTGAGTTGCAGAAAAGCCATGGAAAATTGTGGAAAAGTAATGAGGGACCTTATCGTTCGCGGTAATGAAGTCTATTATTATTTTTCCATGATTTTTCCACTGTTGGCCGCCCGGGGCTGAGAGCAGGGGCCCAGGGTTGGCAGTGGGAACATAGGGCTGAGAGTAGCATCTCCGGCTGTTGGCCACACAGGGCTGAGAGCGGGGGCCCAGGGCTGACAGCAGAGGTACCTGCTGTAAAAATTGTATAAAAATTGGAAGCCTAATATTGTGGAATCTGCAATATCTCAACTTTAAGTAGTGCCTTGTTTATTATTTATTAGATAGGATAAAATATTAGGAGACATATAATGGAGTGTTATGGTTCTTTAAGGCTGGTGAGGGGGGCACTTGCAACCAACGCTACTCCATTCTAGTTGAATGAATAAATGCAGACTTGTGGGACAAGAAGAGCAACCACTCGGGGGCAGAAGCAGCTTCTGAGAGTCAGTAGAGGGTTTAGGAAGGAAGCCCAAATTACTGCCTCTGTTTGGGGACTGAGGCTCAGATCCACAAAAGTATTTAGACTCTTAACTTCCATTGATACCTCTGCGGATCTGGGCCTGAGATGGGAGCTCTTAAATTACAGGATGATCTGGAACTCCTTTCTCCCCTCAGCCCAGAGGGAATGCTGGTAAATGTAATCTCAGAGTGGCGGGACTTGTAGACCACCTTGGCAAGGCATTCTGGGAAGAGGATAGGGTATTTCAGCAGCTTCTGAAAAAGGAATGAGTGTGGAGGGAGATGAAGTTACTGGTAGTTTCTCATAGAGACAAGGCTCTAAAACTGCCAGTCTGGTTCCTGGGTTTGGACCCTCCTTCCTGTGTTTGGCTGAAGGACAGATTCCCTGAGGATGGGAAATTTGTCTGGTTTTGAACTTTGGTCACAAGCTCCTCAGGAGACCGTGTGTCTTTCCAGAAGGGCTGGGAAACAGGTATTCTTCACATGACTTCCAATTTCATTTCCTTTGGATTTCATCCTGACAGCCACTGGGGAGAGTCAGTCTTCTCAATAAGGAAGCCTGACAGAAAGAAACCCTTCGAAGAGGTGGTTTGTTTTGCTAAAGCCCCAGCTATAGGGCCTTTTCTTCATTTCTTCAGTATTGCCGATCCTGAGTAGATCCATGAATCAGGTCCTAAAAAGAATGATATTGACTTTAAAAATCATGACATTTTATCAGTTCTGACATTTATAGCATTAAAACTGAAGATTTAAAATAACATTACTGTAGATGAAAGCCTGTAAGAGACTTATCAAATGGATTTTACACTCTTATATTCATTTGTTATTTCATGGCAAAATGTGGACAGTAAAGTACAACTTGACAATGGTTAGGCAGGTGGAGAGCCGTGATCACTACTCTGCTTTGGATAAGAATTTGCACATCTGTTACCCCATCTCTCCCACGCTGTCTCGCTTGTTGTATCAGCCACCCATTATACCATGCCTTTTTGATTGTAAGCTCTTTGAGGCAGGCATTGTCATTTATTTGGTGTTTGCAGCGTGTCTTGCACAATGGGGCCTAACTTGGTTGTGGGCTTTCAGTACTACTGCAATGTAAATGTTGACTAATCATAATAATAAAGTAATTGTGACCAATAAAAAAAATTCCCAGATTCTTCTTAGTACAGCATTGTGCTTTCTTTGTGTAATTTTCAAACAGGTTCCACAGCTTTCCCTTTAATGGTGTCCACATCAGACATCCAGCCAGCCAGAGCTCAAAAAGTTTCAGAGATGACACTGAGCTATCACGATAACTGCCACTAGATGGCAACCCGTTAAGATACTGTATGCAATCCTTGCTAAAATATTCAATTCCATGGTGAATTTTAAAAGTAATAAAAAGAGCTCTCTCCTCAAAGCCCAAGTTGCATTAATATTTTACTAATTGACGTTTTTACAGTGTCATCCAAGCACTTCTTTAAAAATAGCAGGTGTGCTCTTTACAATAACGTAGACGTCAATACTGGATGCAGATAAAACAATTAAACTGGGGAAAGAAAAGCTATAATTTAGTAACTGTTTAAGAATTTATGTTTTCCTTCCCTTCTGAAGTTTGTTTTAAAGTTGAATCATTTTTATGGCAGCTGTAAAGAATTACACTATAATTGTGACTTTATTCACTTGAGCTGGCTTTATCACGAGGTGCAGCCTGGGGAACCATGTGTTTTAAAGGAAAGCATCTCCTTGCAGCGCTCAGCAGAGCTTGCATACCACAAATTTTTGTAAGTGATGCCAGATCCCAAGTTTAAACCTTCCATCCATAACATTTTCTTGGCCAAGCAGTCAGTACGTCTTATAGGTTGAACCTCTGATTTTTTCACTGGACATTGTCTAAAGATTGAGAAGTCTGAAAAATCTGAATTCTCCCTTGTGTAGGCCCAATCCAAAAGCCCAAATATGATCAGTTTTGAGGCTGTTCTAATTCTGAATCCTAATTTAGCAAATAGCCTCCATCTTTATAATGGGACAGTGCAAAACCCCAGATGTGAACACCTCGGAATGTTGGGATGTTTGAAATACAAATGTCAGTTTTAAGTCTTGGGTTCATATCCAGGCTTCACAACTGAGCTCTGTTTCAGTTAAACTTCTGAACACGTACTCTGTCGCTGTTAATAGGAATTACACACATTTATTGGAGGGAAATAGGTAGAGCTCTGCGCAGATACAAAATTTATATCCGTATCCGATCTGAAAAAATTATCCCCGGATATCTGCGGATTTGCAGAAAAGGTCCTCTGTTTTTGGCAGTATTTAGATGGTGACAGAAACCTGTGAAAGCCCTGAAATTTCAAGTTAAAGTTGACTGCATTACTTTTTAACTTGTCGTGTGGTGGGTTCTCGGTACTGCAGGGGCCTCAGACCAGTTTATGACATCATGTAGCCAATGCCCTTCATTGCATAGAGGTACCAGGGCAAATTAGGAAAATGAGAACAGGCCTAAAAACATTAAATGTTCATTACTTTCCTGGTTGTATCACTCTTTTGCTTTTAATTATACATGACCTCTAAGGCACACCTTTTTTGTAACAGCAGCTGACTGACTGGAGCAGACAACTCACTTTGTTTTTAATTGCTAGTAAATGCCTGACCTGAGCCGTCACTATTGCTTTTATAAACCATGCAAATATAATGAAAAAAACTAAGATTTTTTTCAAAGCATTCTGAGGGATTTTGACACCCCTCTTCCATTACAATTTAAGGAAAATATGTAATCCCATAGACCACATTGGAAATAACTTTTCAGCACAGAAGGGAAATTAAGAGATGAACAGCACATCCCCACGAACACCATTCCATTTACAGTACTAGGCCACTAACAACTAGTTCAGTTACCAGCAGGAAAATAAGACTCCATTCTCCACCAGTCTTTAGATTTACATGTGTGGGACCTTTGAAATAATTCCCATGTCTGATTTGTTAAAATGATACAGCAAAAAACCAAAAATTTACTACCACACCGGCCATGTACCTCACAGATAACATCTCCTGTTATGAGTAGGATTTCCAGTGAAAACAGGCATCTTGGTGCACTAATGCATTTGGCACTGATTGTTCATTTTTAAAAATTACTAAAAGCTGTAGCTACAAGCCACCTTTGAAAAAAAAATTCTGTCGTGTGCTTGCCTTTCTTCTGTCTTACATTTGGGCTCTAGATTGTGGCTTTAATTGAAGAAGTATGCAGTATCAACAGGTATAAGCTGGGATCACATTTCATTTACCTCTGTTGCTTCTCACAATGAAGAAGGACGGTTCAGTTCTTAGAGAGTTTATAGAGATCGCCACTGTCTGTCACTCCGAGTTAAAGGAAAATCATTACAGTAGATGAGAGAAATGTTTTTTCATGCAGTTTGTTTCATTTAGAACTTGTTTTATATAGACTTTGCAATAATAATTGGCTTTATAGTGCCTGATCCAAAGCCCATTGTAGTCAGTGAGAAGGCTTTCACTGATGCCAGTGGACTTTGGATCAAAGCCATCTAGCTCTGTTAATCAAACACTGCAGCAGATAGAAATCAAACTTCACTTGTTTCACAGTTCTCACTCCCACAGCTTAGCAGGGAAGAGAAACCTCACTTAGAAGCAGGAGCCATCTTGGAAATGTGTTTGTTTTCCCTGCTGAGCTGTGGCAGTAAGTGCTATTGGAAACCAGCAGCATCCCAGAATCTGTTCTCCAGGCCCAGTTCTTTCCTTTAGTATCTCATTTTTCTTTTACTCAGTGGTTTGGAGGGTTGGTTTTGCTTCACTCTGGATCTTTTCCCCCCTCTCCCATCTTCCTTGTCTGCTTCTACCTTCTTTCTTTTTTGGACATAACATTAGTGAGTCTTGCCCTGCTTGGGATTCTTCCCCTGCCCTCCTTCCACCTGATGGTGACAAGAACTACAATTGCCCTGTGGTCTGCTTTGTGCCACCTTGTGCTGCAACTTTCTTGAGCTAAGCAGGTTTTGGGCCTGCTCAGTACTAGAGTGGAACCCATAAGCAAATCCCAGGTGTGGTGAGAAATGCTGTGAACATTCATTAGTGGCATTCTTTCCTCTGGGCATGGTGCTCTGGGGCATTGAGCTGCTGTTTGTGGACTGCGCTGTAATGCCAGTGTCTTAAGCACTTATGGTCATTAAAGTTGCCATAACACTTGTGTGGGCATTAATTCCCACTGTTTGGGTAAATTCCAACTCACATGATCACATTCCCAGCAGTTCCACTTAGCTCATGTAGTCTTCACTTTCCCGTCTGAGTTGTTGTGTTTTGTGCAGATATGGCTGCATTTTTAGCAGAGGGTGAAGCACCCCTGTGTATATCAGTTTGGGATGGATGGTGCTGTATACATTATTAATAATAAGGGATCATTTTCCTTTCATTAATGCCACCAGACTTCTTCTGCCATGCTCTTCACCCTGTGCAGTGCTTCATAAGTCAGTTGGCAGAAAGAATGGCCAGCAGCAGAGATGCTGCAGAATGGAAGGGGGCTCAAAGCACAGGGCCTGTGTGCATTCAAGCTAGCATCTTGGGAGGAGGAGGACAAAGGTAGTAGAAGAGAGAAACTCTACTGGGCAACAGGCATCTCTAAAATATTTGTTTCATAAACATGGCATGTATGTGTCAGGCACAGATACACCATGAAAAACAGAGGGCAAACAGCTTGTAAATCCTTGCTTTCCTAGTTTCTGTGCTCTTGCTCAAAGGTTATATATTTTTATTATTTCAGGTTCTTCTCCCCTGCTGCTGCTGCTGGCAGCTCCAGCCACATTGATTTAGCTCAGTGCTCTGCATACAAAAAAGCCCTTTCGTTGCAGTGGAAACAGGTTTTCTTGGCATGTGCCTGATGAGCCCTTCAGGGAAAATGAAAAGTCAACACCTATGGAATCCTCTTAGCCTACAATTCTTTAGGCTCAGCTATAAAGGATTCTACTTCTTTTTCTTTTTTATTATAATTAATCCTAGGCTATTATGCTCCGGGGACACCTGCTAACTGCAGTGGGGTAAAGCATGTGCTTAGTATAAGGTTATAAGCGCTACTCATTTCCATTTGAGGGTGTGTATCTATCTATCACTGGTGAACGGTGGCCTACAAATGGATGTCCACTCCAAATCCCCAGAATAAGTCCAGCATAGGCAGCTATAGGGCAGACTTGTCCCACTGCTCTCCCCGTGAGCCTCAGCCTCACTGAATCCATAGCCTCACTGTTGAGACTACCAACAAGGTTACTTGTCGTTATCAATTACTGTGAATTTTGCAAAGGGCATATCTGACCAGTGGGAACTTGAGAGAGACTTCCAGCTCATTTCATATAGGAATCTACCCACCTGCTGGATGGTTAGTTACAAATGACCTGGGCTGCATCTGAACTAGTAATATGAAATATTGCACCCTATTATCAATCACATGAAAACTACGGCAAGATTCTCAGTCCAGTCTCTCTCTCCTTCACGCAGTGCTCAGGGGACTGAAAGCTGAACTAAAGGGACTTTTGGGGATTTTACCTATCATAGTATAAAGCCAACATAGCTAGCTTACGCCACCTGATTTCCCTTCTTTCCCGTATGTAGGAGGAGTTCCGGGACATGGCCACAATGCAATGTGCTCTGGCAATCCTGGCCCTGTGAAACTGATCCTAGGGGAACATCCCAACTGACATAAATCAGTGACCATTTGGCATCTCCAACTTGCAAGAGTGGTGGTTCAGCCCCCAGGCCCAGGATCAGAGGAGGTAGAAAGGTGGCTTGGAGCTATCATTACCTTCCTCCTCCCTGAACTCAGTGTTGTTGAGGACTGCCCTTCTATTTTAAAAATTGGGTAATCTGCAACCTTAATGACAACCTTCTTAGCCTTGGAATGTAATAATGACTCAAACTGCCCGTAGGAGTTTGTCACCATTCTGTAGAGTAACACAAAACAATATCCCTGCTATAGTATGCTGTAGAATGGTTAAAAAGAACCACAGTTAGAGCAGACATGCCAAACCCGTGGAAAAAAATGCAGAAATTGGGCGTGGTTTTGGCTTAATTGGTTTATGAGTTGCTTGTTGGCTAGTTTTTGGCTTTAGCTTGTTGCAGCTTGTTGCTTCTTCTTTTTGATTGGCTCCTGCCAAGCAGGAACAAGGGGCAAGCAGGGGCAAGGGGGGGGGGAGAAAATCAGAGGCGCACAGCGGGCCCACCACAGTACCAGACTGCACGCTGTGGGGATCTAGTCACATAGAGTGTTGGAGTTCTTCGGGATTGGCTTGTTTTCACCTTGTTTTGAAATGGGATTAGCTTGATATTTGGCTTATTGTGAAAGTCAGGGTGCTTATTTACCGCGTGAAAGTTGGCAACTGTGGGTTAGAGGTAATGGATGTCTTTCTCTGCTGCATGTTGTAGGTTTTTAGAATCCAACTCTTGATTTAATTCATTCATTTTTATAGAACTTTTTCACAAGGGATGATGAAGCAGTGAGCATGGAATGTAAGGAATGTTGATGGACTGTAATACCTCCAGCGTTCAGCCCAGTCCTCTGACCTCTGGGTATGGAGGCTGTCCTGCCCAAAGGCCTTCTGTCGCTAGCATGCAATCTTATAGCCCTTCCCTGAGCAGGGAGCTGAGCTGGGCCTACTTCTCATTCACTGGGGACTCTGTCATGCCCCTGGGTCTCAGAGTGGTGGATGGGAATGTGCCTAGCTTACCTTTTGGAGGGTCTGTTACATACAGCGTTACAGCGTCTTATTAAAATCATAGGACGTGTGCCCAGGCTGAATTTGATGGGTCTATTCTGTAGATCTAAACATAAATAAAAGTGGCCTAGCCACACTTTACAATTAAACTTACAGGAAAGTAGCTGCTGACAAAGCTTGTATGATTGTATTACTTGTTACATAAAATATGTAACACTACATTTTTTATGTTGTCTATTTGAATTTCTATGATGTTTTAATAAATTTGTCACCTGCTAATGCTGCATTTCTTTGAGGGTTTCTCTGTTGTTAAGTGGAAGGCCAGGTTCTTTACACATTGTCAGAACGTGACTTTGACTGTCCAAAGCCATGTAATTATCCACTGATCGGGTACAACACGGGCAATGCAGTGCAAATTTTCTTTACGCTCCCTGCTTTCGTGTCTGAACCTTATCTTGGAGAGACCACCTCTAGGGTGAGGGATTAATTGTCTCACAGCTTTTGAGATCTTTCCCTCCTTCCTATGTTGAGGCTTCCAGCAAAGCTTTCACTTAGTGCTGACATTGATTGTGGCTTTACTGCTGTGGCACCAGAAACTGGATGGAGATGGTCAACTCATTTCACATAGGTCCCCGAGCAGGCATTGGATACTAATGACGGCTGGTCACTGCCATTTTGGGACAGATTTGAACCTCTGAACTAAACATTTTCCATAATCCTTGATCTTCTCACTCAAGCCATCGAGTTCTCTCTCTCTCTCTTTGTGGAATACTTATTTTAGATTCTAAACCTAATTTTCACAGAATTAAAGATACACTCGCTATTATTGATTTATTACTAATACTTATGGAAATGCATTTAATATGAATTCATCATGAACTACATGTGCTGTAAAAATGTAGCTCATTTGAAGGGTTATCACGTGCTGAAATAGTCTAAATCTGTTGTATTTTGAAAGCTCCTTCTCACCGGCATAGAAAGTGAGTATGTAAGACTACATTCTTAGGGAAAATTAAGCATTGTAACTGGTGAAAGTTCCCTCTATTGTTAAGCAAAGCCAGTCATCAGCATCTGATTTGCATTTTATACCATGCAGCAGGAAATATTTAAGTTGACAAATAGCATATTTAATACAGCAACAGATACTTGGCAGTTAGTTATTAACAACTGTTACAGACGTGATTTATTTGCTGTTATGAAAAGGGCATTACCGTGTGAATACGATTCAGAAATTAGCTCCAGTTTAGCGAGAGGCCTTGGCAGCCTGACCTCTTAATATCCTTATAATGATGCCATTTACCACTCAAAGACTTATTCAAGTCAGTCACTGCTAGATTTGTTTTAAAGGAGTCCACTCGAGGGCAGACGTTTTATGTATGTTAACGTATCTGATTGCAAGGTTAGGCACATGGATTTTGGGGGCTAGTCTAGGCTAGAATCGCTACAACAGCCCTGCTAGTGTAGAGAGCTTGTCCCACCGACATAGCGCTGTCCACACCAGCGCTTAGGTTGGTGTCACTTACGTCACTGGGGGGGGGAGCTTTTTCACACTCCTGAGCGTCTTCAGTTATACTGAAGTAAGTGTTAGTGCATATAAGCCCTAAATGTGAATAATGTAAGAGCAAACTATGTACAGGCTGCTGTGAGTACAACAGTCTGGAGGAGAGGAGGATTCAAAGAGCTTTCCTAGCCACAGCATGGTCTTTGTGCTCCACTTAGCATAAGATGAAGCTACTGCCACTGCTAGCAAAAGTCTCCTAAAAGTGGGTGGGAGGAGCTTTCCTTCCCCCGTCCCACGCTCCATACTAGCCACTAGAGCAAAGGGGCTAGATGCTACACCCCCTTCAGGGGTGGCACAGCGCCCTCCCTCCCTGCCTGTGCACTCCCCAGAGCTCCAGGAGGCATTATACAAGGGTCAGGCACGAAGCTTCCAAGAGCTGCGGCTGGGACAGTGCACCTCTGTGGCATCCCAATGCGTGATGGCTCTTAAAGGCACAAGCACCCCAAGTCTTCCTGAAAATATGGTTACATTTCAGTTTCCTCCAGTGCAAGCGTATTGCTATTATTATCAGCTATGCAGCACTTCATAGATGTTCCACAAGATACTTGTTCATCCAGTTAATAGTGTGCAGGGAGGAAGAATGCTTCGGGCACAAGCCTAGGACTCGGAAAACCTCGGTTCAAGTCCCCGCTGTGCCACAGACTTCCTCTATGACCTTGGGCATGTATCTCTGGGGCTCAGTTCCTCATCTGCAAAATAGGGGCTAACAGTACTGCCCTACTTTGCAGAGGTGTTGTGATGATAAATCGATTAAAGATCGTGAGGGTGCTCCAATAATATGGATGATGGCGGTGTCCCACTTCAAGGTGCAATTCAGACCAGCAAGAGGATACTGCTTGTATTATTATCCTGAGTGCCCCAAAATGCTTCTGCTACTTGTGGCTCCCAGCCTGGAGCCACACGCACATCCAGCAGCCAGCATGCACTCTATGTTCTGTAAACTGTACTACTCTGATTCAACCACTTTGAACCACAGCCTGCCAGCAGTTATCATAGACACACACTTGTCTTTAGCAGACTTGGTTAATATTAGCAGGTGACCCCAAGGCACCCCCAATCCCATACTTTCCCACACCCATGTGCTCTGCAATGTCCAGCCCTCTCCTGCAATATTCAGAGGAATATGATCCATTTGCTCCTTTAAAGAGACAAAACCCAACAGCTTGCAATATTAACTGGCTTTAACATTCACTTTAATCAAACACAGCACTGTGGGTTTAGATTAAAAATAAAATAACAAAAGAAGATAGGATTTTAAGTGAATTCAAGTATAAGAGAGAAAGTTAGAAATGCTTACAAACAAATAAAAGTGAAAATACTCATCTAAAAGTCTAAAACTTAATCTAGCAAGGTACAGCCTTGTTCAGGTTGTCTTTTTCTCACCCCCAGTCTTCTAACAAGGTGACTGACCCCCCCATTTTGGTCAGGATCTCCTCCAGAAGCCCAGGTTGTTATTTCTTTTGTAGTCTTAGGTGAAAGAGAGAACTTGGGTTTTTTTTGCCCCTTTCTTTTATAGTCCAGTGAACCTTTGAAATTATCCCTCAAAATAAAGACTTTATTCAAATGGTGAGGAAGGCAACATGGAGTCTGGTGGTTAAGGAAGCTCCATGCTCTTTCTTCCTCCCGCTGGTGTTTGCTAAAATGCAAATTGTTCTGTTTCCCACAGTCTCTTCCCCTTGCTAGCTTGATGGCCTGGTTTACTGCTTATATTTAAAGTGGTATAAACCCACATTCCTTTGTTTAGGATAGACCTATTTAACACCTTTACCAAGGCAAGCTGTCTGGTTTTAAAAATGGGTAATAACATCATGCAGGGGAAATTTATAACTTTACATATAATATTGCTACACACTTTTCACCATGATATTACTGACCAGTGAATGAATAGTTTTCAAATGATACCTCACAAGGCATATTTTGTACAAAGATTATTACAATTGTGTGTGAATACAGAATTGTTTAGGGTCATATCAATTCCTATGGTAGATATTGGATGGTAGATAGAGGCTAGTAACCAGACGGGTTATTTAACATTCCTTGTAACTTGGACTTTTATCTCTAATAATATATAAGCTTAGACATAAAGAGCCAACATTTCAGAATTGAGATCACATTGTGTCCTCACAACACCCCCATTAGCATTTGTGTGCCAGTGGGGGGTAGTTCAATGTGCAATAACCCAGTTTGTGCAGATGCAAGCCTTTATGGGTGCACGTGTCACTCTCAGCTCTAAAATTTTAGGGCCTGACTCTCTGCTCTCAGTTACACAGATGTAAATCTAGAGTGACTCCATGGAAGTTAAACCTGCAAAGAGGTCAGTGTAAGTGGAAGCAGAAGCAGGCCCCAAGTCACATTACTTGCTACACACAAGACAAAGCAACTGCTGTGTATGATGCCATATACTTCAGTAGGAATATGCATTGCTCAACACCATCACTGAAATCATCAGTGACTAAAGCATATGTTATATTCAAATAGCATTGCTTTCTATGTGAAACCGTCCCTTTCACTCACAACATGACTCTGCCCTTAAGGACCTCCTCATTTCTATCTCAAAAAAAGTTGTTTTTTTGTAATTAGAGTGTTTTTAACAGTAAAAAATCTTTAGGGGAGAAAACCCCAGTGTACATTTTAGCTCCATTTATGAGCTGCTCCATCGCATGAGCTCATCTACATGCATGTCCTTAATTCCTGCTAAAACCTTTGCAGTGAGTTTTGCTATTTTCTTATTAGTCTGTTTTTGAGCCTTTCAATATTCTCTGGTAGGTATCTTTCTAAAATTATGTAAGAGTTTTGGTTGTTCCAGTTTGGAAATGGTTTCTTTAGCTCAGTCAAGTAAATGATGTACCAGCATTCATAAACCAGTGGAGTCCCAGCTTCATTAAATAAACTTGGTGAGTTTCACTTTTTTTTTTTTTTTTGGCCTTCTTGTGTTTTGGTAGGTGTGGGTAACAGACCTTGACCTTTGCTATAGTGACCAGCTGGCCTTCACTCAGCTCATGTTGTATGTGACAAATGGCAATCTAGATGGGTGCTCTAGCCACTTTGAAGTGCCACTTAGGTGGAAGAAGACGAAAAGTCAAAGTGTTCAGAGTGAGGAGGCAGAAACTGTAAGTAATGTTTCATTTCCAACTAACATTGTTAAGTGACTTCAGGTATAAAAGGCTGTTCAGCACGTTCGCCTTCAGAAATACCAGTTAATTTGTGGATTCCAAGGTTGGGGGTTTCCTTTAGCATAACCAGCAGCTGCTTTAGAGCCCCCCCAGTACCAAAGGGTTAATGACTGAGCAGCAACTTCTCTTGCGTTTCAGGAAGGTTAAAAAAATGTGACATCACATTAGAAATGAAAAGAAAGCACTTGGCCATTTATGGTGACTCTGATTAGCCACATTTTGCACCTATCAGTATTGGTTCTATTTATGGCACTAATTAAATGATGAATACTCTGACATAGTTCTCCACGTTTTAAGGAATCTTGTGACATTTAATTCTTAAACTTTGTGAGACAAGATAACCAAACAGGTGGTGAAAAGGGCACCGTAGGGAGAGCACCATGGTGTCACAAGGGCTAAAAGGAGGAAGGACAATCATGGTCCTGAGGCTGATGTCCAGGGTTAGAAGTCAGGATACCTGTGGTCTACATCCTGTGTAAACTTCGGGATGACACTTAACAGCTCTGTAAATTAAGCTTCCACATCTGCAAGATAGTGCTAATAATATTGCACTACCCCACATGGATGTTGTGAGGCTAAATAAGTCACGATTAGTAAAATGCTTTGAGATCCTCATACGGACGGTGCTAGAAAGTGTAAACTATGGTTATTGAATTTATTAAATTTGATAAACTGTTTGGCTTATCAGCCTTGAGATTATCCTTATGATGGTGGCTATCCCCAGCAGAAGGACAGAAAAGGTGAAACCTTCTGGGAAAATCAGGGTGAGTTAAGAGGAGGTTCCAGGAGAACAACTGGAGTGTTTAGGTGTTTTATTAGAAACTACACAAACTGCTTTTTCTGTCGACAAAGGAGAGATGTTGTGCCATTCCAAAAAGTGTCAGAGAGTTGTAATTTAGAGGTTAATGAGATCCTGATCTATTGTTCTTGTCAAGCAACCACTTTAAGTTAGAGAGGAGTGAATTAGTCCCAGTCGTACATCTTCTCGAAATTAAAAGTAATCACGTAGCAACTTTTTGAATTAAAATTCTGTCACGATTAACATAAACTGTCACTCTATCCTTAATTTTTTCCTCCTCTTTATATCTTTGGCTCTTACCTCCTTAAAAGTTAACTAGAAAAAAAGTACTATCTTTGAAGATCTTTCTAAAAAAAAAAACAAAAGAGAGACAAATGTTTTTACAGCACATGATCTGTAATGAATGATTAAGTAAAACACTTTGTGTAAAATTATGATGTTAATAATGAATCTGTCCCCTTTATGTATTATATATTCCCAATGCTGCTAGGGCTCTTATTGATAAAATGGAGCAGCCACTGAGTTTGTGTGACGATTGTATTTTTAGAAATCCTTCTTTAAAAGAACAAATTTCCTAGATACTGCTGCTACTGTAATTATGTAGAAAACCAATCACTCATTATAGTTAGGATACATTATCTTCTAGACAGATGAGGCTAAATAAGCAACACATTAATAATTCATACTGCAGTTCATTATGCATGTGTATGCATGCTTTGTAGCTGAAATAAGCACCTCATCAACCTGATGCCAACCCTTAAACAATAGTTCTGTGTTATTGCAGCCACATTCAAGTTTACGCTTGTTAAACTGCTACTTGGATTATTTTATCAAGCATTCATTTATTTGTGGTCCCCTACTGCAGAGAACAGATTTTGGAAGCTCCTTTTTTAAGTTAATGACTTGAGCAATGGGTGTTATTAATTCTCAGAATATTATAAACATGATTAATTTTCAGGCAGAGATGTATTATATAAGGATTTCAACTATGTCAACTTAAATGCATCAATGTCAAAACAATATTATTTGGGGAAAAATACTGTAAATTACATGCTTCAAGATGCAGTATCCCCATTCAAAGAACTAAGAACCCAATCCTGCAAACAACACCAGACTCAAGCCCCAGCTCAGGAAAGTATCTGCAGTCAGGACAGGACTCACGTATGTGTTCAAATGCTTTGCTGAATCTCAACCATAGAATTATCTCTATTGATTCTGAGGGCTACTCATGGTAGTGTAAGCACTATCCCTTCTAATAAGCCCAGGCATTTCAGGAAGCCGTGCGTTTCAGGAAGGTTAAAAAAAATGTGACGTCACATTAGAAATGAAAAGAAAGCACCTAACTTCTATTGATTTCAGTGAGAGTTAGGCACTTAACTTCTGTTTAGGCATCTAACTTCTGTTGATTTCAGTGGGAGTTAGGCACCTAAATACTTTTGAGGATCTGGGCCGTAGTCACTTTAAACTGTGCTTAGAAAAATATTATTCGTGAAAAATTATATTTAAGGTTTTCTATGTTTAGCATTAAGTATTTTTGTGATGATTCAGCTGTTTTAATGAAAGGTGACTTAGAATTAATATTAACCATACATTTGTTCCACATTGTTTTTCATGTAGGGACCGATCCTGACATAGCAGCACGTTCAAAGCTCCCCCTAACTGCAAGGCTGAATCGCACAGCAGAGTGCACCCTGATTCTAGTATCAGGCCTCTAACAAGAACAAAGCTGCAACGTGTCTATGATTTAAAAAACTCACTTGAATTACTGGCCCTAGGTTTGCTGTTCTCTGGCAGGAAAAGTCTATTGATTTCAAGTGGGAGCTCTGGCTTTATAAGGACTACTAGATCAGGCCTACTCTGAAAAGGATAAGGGACTGGTTCTTCTCTCAGTAAGGCACAAAACTTGTCAGTGAGAGTTACATGCGGGCATGGAAGGGATGGTAAAATTCTGTCAGGATTAACATAAACTGTCACTCTATCCCTCACCCCTCCTTATAGAGCTACAGGTTTGTCTTCATTAGGGTTGAAAGGTGTGTTGTTAAGACTGCCTCCAGACTTCAGCTAAGCCCACCAGCAGGTGCTAATGTAAATGCTGCCTCATCTACACTTATAGAATGTGCTACTTACAACATGTGTTCTAACAACACCCCTTTAAATCCTCGTGAAGACAAACCTTCACAGCCCTTTGGGGATGACAATGTAATCTGAGCACAGGACTGGTAATCCAGGCCCTGACACTGTAGCCTTGGAAAGTAAGTTAAGCGTCTGGTCCATTTCCCATTACATTCACTGGAAAGACTGTCAATGACTTCAGAGAGATTTGGTTCAGATCCCTTGTACTGGCTGAAACCTACAATGAAAAACAAATCAATTTGGGGTTTAAGCCTGAGAAATGTATTCTCACTGAATTTTATTTCATGGCAAAATTATATTGATTGGGCAGCATTTGTAAGGAGGTGAATGATAATGTGTAAGCAGAACTCAGGTCCATTTTCAACACAGAGCTTGGGTGGATTATAAAAGATGTTTTAGAATATTATGTTCCATATTTGCTAAATCATTTAGATTCTACCAACCTTATACTCAATGAATATTACCTCACTCTCATGAAATATGTCAACTAAATCTGTGGGATTATTTATGAGAGTAAGGTGCTAGTTGAATAAGGGTGGAAGAATACACCCCTTACTGTTGGTCACAATGCTTCTATTATCCCTAACTGATTTGATTTATCCAGCAGTTGTATTCTCATTGCCATTAAAGTTTTCCACTTTCTATGTATTTAAAGTGATGCTATCAAGTTTGTTAGCCCTAAAACTATATCTGCCTTGACAGTTGACCAATACTGAAGGACTTACAGTTACGATGCCATGTGTGTATTTTTTCCCCAAACGTTGTTCTTTGATCCCACTTCCCCTTTTTAACCACAATTCCTATTTTCATTTTCTGAATGGGAACCCTACTCCCTTCAGGCATAATAGAGAAGAAGGCCAAGACTAATATATTTTCCCAAATTCAGAATACTCTCTTTTTGCTCTAGAGCTACTTGACCAGCGCAGTCATGTAGAGTGTCTGGATTTCTGAGCGAGCACAGCATACAAGTGATGGCAGAATTAAAGCACTTCTCATCCAACTTGAATAATATATCAGTAGAGCAAATTTTGCTTTTTGGATGTGGCTGTACTCAAGCGCCACTCACTTCAGTGAAATGCTGTGCAAAAGGTTCATGTAGAGTCACAATCAAGTTGAATGTGGGGTTTTACTACGAACATTCAGTGGGCCTGAGTAATGTTGTTTGCACAGTGCTTGTGACTTAAAAGCTCAAATTGCTTTACAGAATAGGTACCCCAACTTCCATTGACTTCAGGGGTGTAAATTGATTCTGCTCTATTGACTTTAGTAGAGCTATGTTGATTTGCACCAGGTGAGAATTTATCCCAGTGAGTTGAGTGTCTTGCAGGATCAGACCCTGAAGACGTGATTTTCAGTTACACTAAAGCCTCTTTTTACTGCTCTGGCCACAGTGATGTAGAATGACCTTAGTGTGAATGGCTATCAGTCTTTAAAGCAGCTTAAACCATGAGGAGCTTTTGGTCATATGTGTAGGTAAACAAGTTTTGACTTGCAGCATTTCTAGAAATTCAGTTTCTAAAACCCCAAACTCCAAGCAAACAAGTGATTCATTGCCATCCACTGCAAACTGAACCCACGGAGCTCATCTACATCTATTTTAAGGAGGAGATGCATGTGCCATCTCAGGGCAGAATTTCCCCCTTGGCTGTTGTAATTTTCATACTATTGTAACTTAAGACAAAAATAAGACTGGAATTATGATGTGACTTCATGGTAATTACCATGCAATAACATGCTCAGTAATCACAATGGTCTCCTACACAGTGATAGCTTTTGGCTTCTGCTTTTTTATGTGAGAAACCATGATATGGCAGATATGATATTGACAGATGGGATGGTGTTGAGCTGTCCTGTCTGAACCACATGTTGACTGTTTTATTACTTCTTTGATGATTTTTGCTGAAGACACTGAAGAACCATGCTATCAGATTGAAGAGAGGTTGGTCATATCCTACTTTGGGATGCTGTTGTTCTAAAAGTAAAAATATATTGATTGCAAGACCCTTAATTGTTTGCTCTGAAGATTAAGTAAATAAAAATGAAATAATGAACGGGAACTGGCATTTTCTTTGTAATAGCAAAACATCTTTCACACATATGGTGCTCAGAATTTTGGCATTTGTTTTCTTCCTTTTGCTGTGTTTTATGATGTCCAGATTCCTGAAAATTCAGAATGGTCCTTCAGACCTCAACTTCTTGACAGGGAAGAATAATCACTAGCTGGCTTTGCTCTGTCACATTGGCTTAAACTTTTTAGATTTGTAATACTCTATAATAACAAAAACTATACTGCATTTTATGTGCTACAGTATAAATACTCAAGGCCACACTTTTTAAAATGGCCTTTGCATTTTCAAACACAAACTCTTAACAAATGCAGAGTGGGGGTGAGGCATCAAGTTACAAGATTTACACAAAGAGAGAGCTATTTGTGCATGCACGTGCAGTGGCTGCATGCGCAGACCTGGAGTGAGGCCAGCTGTAAATTTGGCTCCGGGGAATCTATAGGTCACCCTCTGTTCATAGCTCAAGAAACTCGATTGACTGTTGCACTGGAATTTCCATTCATGTCAATAGCAGTTGAGCATATAACTTGAAAACAATATAGATTTGCGCACAGTGTGAAGATTCTGCTCTCAGCTATAGCAGTGCAAATCTGGAGGGGCTCCACCTTAGTCAAAATCTGATAGAATGGTTCCATAGTGCTTCAGTCATCAGTGAAGTAATTAAAACATCTACAGGTGAGTCACAATAGAGCATCTCAGGGGAGTTACTTCAGATTTACACCAATATATCTGAGAGTAGAATGTGGCCCACAGAAACCTACATTGCTTCTGAGTTATATGTTCAACTGATATTGATATGAATGGGAATACCACTGCCAATAGAAATGGAGTTACTCCAGATTTACACCACTGTAACTAACAGCAAAAGTCCTTTATATTTAAATAGTAAATTGTAGGTGCTTTATATAAAATGATATGAAATGAAGAATCATATGTTGTTTTTTTCCAGCCATCTCCAGTAAGCAGCCGCTATGCAGTAATGAGCAGTCAGCTGAGGCACTCCAACCTTTCAGTAATTTACTATAGTGTTCTCCTCCAAATATGTAAGGCTCATGGCATTGGATTTGATGTCCAGGTATGGAAGGAGAAAAATGTATAGAAAAGTGTAATAGTCACTCTGCCTAACTTCTATCTGGAAACTATAATCTTCCATGTGCAGGAGTTCTGTTATATCGGACAAAATTCACCATAAAATTGTCCTATATCTTGTTTGTGCCATAAGGCAGACTTGATAGTACTTTCACATATCACTCTTTTTTAACAGATTTACTGAGACTAATGTATGAAAGCTAAATTACAAAGGGTTCTTTAGCAGGCCCCATATCAATTAGTCTGGTTTAGCAACAGGTTTCCTGTTGTTGTCCTTTGGATTAAGTATATTTAGTTGACTCCTTCATAGGCGACTGTCCTGAGGATCTATATGAGTGGGCTTAAAAGTGGGGGGTGGTTCTGTGAAGAATGAGAAGAAGGAGATTGAGAGACGGATGGAGGATGCAGAGAAACAGACTTCAGTGAAGAAGGAAGAGGTAGAGGATTGTGAATGGAGTGAGAAGAGAGCAATGAGAAAGTAATAGTGGAACGTGGAAAAAGAGGGGAGGAGATGGTATGTGGAGAGGGAATAATAAAAGGAAAGAGTGTCTGGATCCTGGGGCAGAAGTCTTCCACATGGTCACTCAGCAAAGACTTCAGAGTCTTCTACTTGCCTTTCATATCAGAAGACATTTCTCACATTTCCAAATGATATGATAATGGGTGCTTAGTGCCTCTGAAAATCAGACCCTGTGAGTTTTGCCACTGACTCCCCTGGAACAAGGATCTAGCCCATAATGAATTAGAAGATATAATGAAGACTAAAAACATTTTCAATGTCTCTCAACTTTACAGAATGTAATGCTCGTATGGGCCTTCTTTACCTTGATGAATTAACAAAGTGTATACATAAACCATTTTTAAAATATCCGTGACCGCCCACCATTGTAGAAGGCACAGAATATGAACAGACTCTGAAATGTATATATTTGGATTTACACAGAATTATTATATTGTATTCTCTGGTACAAATTACTTAGGTTACATGGAGTCATAATCCAGTACATATAGTTTAAAACTATCCTTTCTTTGATTACATGATTTTGTACATACCATCCTTGCACAATGGGTGTTAGTATCTCTTATTGTAAGTATCAGTATGTACACTGTTTTAAGCAACAGTTAAAATAACTTTTTTTCAATATAACAGGAAAAAGAAGGAACAATTTTTATACTGTATGAAGATCGCAAGCGGTACAGATTGGGAATGATGTAAGTACACAGTATAAGTTAAATAGCCAGGTAAACAAGTGGACAGTTATTTGAGCTGAAGAAGATGAAAATACAAAGTATTACCATCATGGATTTTAATAAAAGTGCTGATTTATTGGAAGACCATCTGGCAATTCAGTGATTGTCACCCACTATTTAGTTGTGATGTGATGACTTCCAGTGAGACTGGCTTGTTGAAAGAAAAGAGGATGGCTCTAAAGAGTTTGGTAAGTGGGTGTAAGGGTGTTAGTGTAGTTTACACACCAAGGAGCTAGAAGGAGAGTTAGTAAGAAACTCAACAGAAGGGAAGGTGTCAAGGATCTAGGGTAAAATTTTCAAAAGTGACTTGACACTTAGCAACTGTAGTCTCCTAAGTGCTTCTGAAAATGGAACTTTGGCACTTTTGAAAATTGAACTCCTAAATTAGTGTTGTTTCCATCCTACTGAACCTTACACCTTTTTTCTACCCCTCTTAGAATCTTTGGGGCAGGTCTTCACTACCCGCCGGATCGGCAGGTAGTGATCGATCTATCGGGGATCGATTTATCATGTCTCGTCTAGACACGATAAATCAGTCCCCAAATGCGCTCCCCGTCGACTCCAGAACTCCAGCTCGCGAGAGGCAGAAGCGGAGTCGATGGGGGAGCGGCAGCAGTCGACTCGCCACCGTCCTCACGGCCAGGTAAGTCAACCTAAGATATGCCGACTTCAGCTATGCTATTTGCATAGCTGAAGTTGCATATCTTAGGTCAACCCCCACGCTAGTGTAGACCAGGACTTGGACTCACAATGACTGCCTAATGTATAACTCACACCATCTTACACATCACTGCTTCCAGATCTGGTCTTATGAAATGAAGCTGACTCTCATCCAAAGTTTGCCTCCTTTTCTTTTTGCGGATACAGACTAACATGGCTGCTACTCTGAAACCTTACATCCTATGGAATCTCTAACACTTTCTGTCTAATATTTCTTTTCCCTCAAACAAGACTGCTAAATACATGTCAGACAACCATTTTAATTTGGAAACTAAGTTCCAAAAATGTAACAGTTTGGTTCAGGTTGTAACATTTTTTAAATAACGCAGCCATCCTGCATTTTACTGCACTGTGCTTAATGTGCATTGCAACTGACATGCTCTAAATGAGGCATATTCCCCCTCAATGAAATATGCTATAATGAGACTCTAGATGTACTGTCAAGAGATTAAAGCCCCAAAGACTAATACTAATATTTCTAAGAACAATGCAATAGTCTAAGTAATACTGATGCAGTTCAAGTGTCTGTGTATCACAAAAAGAAAGTGTTACGCATGGATTGTATTTGTGCATGCATGAAGTAGCAACAATTCTTTTACACTAATTTAAATGTTAAAAAATATGCTAAGGCCACTGTCCTAACTCAGTGGTAGCCTTGTGCTTGGAATAGCTGAACCTACTGCTCTTGTTTGCTAAGTTGATTAATAAAAATTATTTATTACACAAATCCTTTCTGTTGACAAGTTAAAATGGAGCCTCATCTTTCAGATCTCCCTGAAGATTGCCACCTTGTGAGATTGAAAATTCTCATTAAATTCCATCACCAGACAGGCACAAATGAGAAGCCGATTGTTTTTAAGCATGTGAAGGGAATCATTGGTAAACTCATTTGTTTGGATATCATTAACAGAACAATCGGAGAGGATCTCCAGGGGGTCCTCATGACCTTTGCTCACAATCTCTTCATCATCCATCAAGAAATATCAGCACCTAATATGCAAGGCGAGACCAATTTTAAGGTGAGGTGTTAATTAACTAACGATCGTGGTTAATTTCTGTACCAGGACTGAAAATACCTCATGCTGTATTGTAAACAAGTGCTAAACCATTCCTTTTTCATTGTTAGCAGTACATATTTCACACTGTAGAGGTCAATATAGCAAGTCTCCCAATGAACCTGTTAGTTAAATTTAATAGTTTGAAACTTTTTCTTTGAAACCAAATATGCTTTAACTTGGAACCATTTGTAAACCGAATCCCCAAAGCTTCTGAGTTTCTCGTGCAAGAGGCAAAGGAGGCCACCATACTGCTTGAGGGACTTCTGTCACAATCGGCCCTTTTGTTTTTAAAGGAATACCATCAAGATAAAAATTAAAAAATGAAGTTTCCTGTTTTACTAATCACCACTTAAAATATTAATATCACATTTAAAACATCCAACTCATTCTTCACCACTCAATCGGTTTACTTTTTGCATGTCACCTTAAACTTTGAAACAGCCTAGTACAGTTTCAATTTTGTTTCCTTCACACTCCCTCTTCTGGGGGTACCCACTCCACACCTGAGCTCACCTTATTCATGGACTCAGGGCAGCTGCAGAGCTCTGTGCCTAGCATTGGGCATCTCTACTCTGGGAATGTTCCCTGGGGAGCCCTTATGCACCAGCATAGCTGGTGAAAAGAGACCATTGGGCAATAGTGAATCCAGCCCTACATCCAATAGTAAGTTTTTGTTGGATCAGGCCATAAGAAAGTACAGAGCGACTAGTTTATAGTGGAAACAACTGCTTATTATAAAATGATGCTATCTTTTGATTCTAAAGAGTAGCATAACTTCAGCAAATGTTCTTTTGCTAACCCATAGGCCCTCTAGCTCTACAGAAGATTTTAAAAACTTGAACTATAAACAGTTTCTTAAAAGGCAAGAAGAGACCCCCTGTATCGCAAATTTGTGTTGTAATTGATATGGTGAGAATGTAAAACAGACTAAATCTTAACTCTAACTGTATTTTCTTGTGATGAGTCAAATGGCATTTTTCGGGGGAAATAGAATTAAATTTTAACATGTAACACAATAAATAGAAAAAATATTTTTCTGATCTGAGGGAGGGACTCAAAACCAAGTATTGAAGAAACATGTAAAAGCGGATTTCATTTCAATTTACTTATAGTGAATTAACAGTGATTTACATATGCATAATGAAACAACATAGTTAATTAGAATAACAAAATGTGTCTAGCAATATATTTTCATTTACCTAGGATTTATATGTATGTGTGTTTATTTTTAAATAAATACACTCCCAATCCCACAGTAATAGTGGAAGATTCCATTGGTGCATTCTGTTAAATAACACAAATTACTTTGGGGGGGGGCGGGATTTGCAACCAGCTGAAAAATTTGTGGGGAGTTTATTCCAGTATAACATCCATTAAATAACTTGCACTCTTTCAATCTATTACAGATAGCAGTTCAAGATATTGAAGCAATTCTTGGAATTACAGCAGAAAACAAACTGAAATTTAAAGAGGAATCCTCCAAAGAAGACGCTCCCCAAGAATAGTTGACAGAAATTTTAAAACTTTTTCTTTAAGCCTCTAGGAAAAACTCTCTCATTCTCAGGAATGCAGGAAAGAAATAACTTACAAATTTTGTTGTTCTTGTCTATTAATAATTAAATTAATATTAGCTTAGACTGGAAATTTTAATGATTACTGAGTGAGCTTAAATGATTAGTAAAATAGTAACTAAAATATCCCTGGTGGTGCAAAAGGAAATCTTGGTGAAGAACAGAGGAACAAAATAAACATTGTCCATTTTCTTATCCCTGTCCGCCAACTTCATATCATGAATACTGTAGTACAGCATGTATTTTTCAAACCTTATTCGTAGACTCATAGTTTTAGAAGTCAGAAGGCACCATAATGATCTTCTAGTCTGACCTGCGTAGCACAGACCATACAATTTCACCAAATCATTCCTGCATCAAGCCCATAACTTCTGACATCAGCTAGAGCATCTCTTTTAGAAATTTATCCAGGCTTGATTTGAAGACCACAGATGGCAAAGAATCCAGCACATTCGTAGGTAAATTGTTCCAATGGGTAATGACCCTCACTGTTAAAAATCTGTGCCTTATTTCTAATCTGAATCTGTCTAGCTTCAGCTTCCAGCAGTGGGATCTTGTTATGCCCTGCTAAATTAAAGAGTACCCTGCTATGAGAAAACTCTCCGTGGAGATCGTTATAAACTCTGATCAAGTCACATCTTAACCTTTTTTTTACATAAACTCAATAGACTGATTTCAGCGTAGCAGCCGTGTTAGTCTGTATCCGCAAAAAGAACAGGAGGACTTGTGGCACGTCAGAGACTAACCAGTTTATTTGAGCATAAGCTTTTGTGAGCTACAGCCCACTTCATCGGATGCATGCAGTGGAAAATACAGTAGGACAATTTTATATACATAGAGAACATGAAACAATGGGTGTTACCATACACACTGTCACGAGAGTGATCAGTTAAGGTGAGCTAATACCAGCAGGAGAGAAAAAAAACTTTGTAGTGATAATCAAGATGGGCCATTTCCAGGAGTTGACCAGAACATGTGAGGAACAGTAGGGGGGAAAAATAAACATGGGGAAATAGTTTTGCCTTGTGTAATGACCCATCCACTCCCAGTCTCTATTCAAGCCTAATTTAATGGTATCCAGTTTCCAAATTCATTCCAATTCAGCAGTCTCTCATTGGAGTCTGGTTTTGAAGTTTTTTTGTTGTAATATTGCGACTTTTAGGGCTGTAATCGAGCGACCAGAGAGATTGAACTGTTCACAACAACCATTGTTTCATGTCCAGTGTGTATATAAAATCGTCCTACTGTATTTTCCACTGCATGCATCTGATGAAGTGGGCTGTAGCCCACAAAAGCTTATGCTCAAATAAATTTGTTAGTCTCTAAGGTGCCACAAGTCCTCCTGGTCTTTTTTCGATAGACTGAGCTTCTTCAATCTCCCACGGTAAGGCGGGTTCTCTGATCCTTAACTTTTTTTTTTGTACCTCTTTTCTGAATTCTTTCTAATTCATCAACATCCTTTTTAAAGTGTGGATACCAGATCCAGGTGCAGTAGTCTAGTAATGGTCTCGCCAATGCTGTATACAGTGGTCATACCACTTTCTTACCTATATCTCTGCTTATATATCAAAGGCTTGTGTTTGCACTCTAGCCACCACATTACACTAGGAGCTCATGTTCAGTTGGTTATCCACCATGACCCCTAAATCCCTTTCAGAGTTATTGCTTTTCAAAATACAGTCCCCCATCCTGGAAGCATGACCAGTGTTCTTTGTTCCTAGACATGTGATCTTGCAGCTGGCTATATTGAAATGTGTGTTTGTTCAGGTGGGCCCAGTTTATCAAGAGATCCAGGTTGTTCTGCAGCACTGACCTACCTATATTGTTGTTTAACGCTCCACCAGTTTTTATATGAGCTGAAAACTTTACCAGCAGTGATTTTATATTTTCTTCCAGGTCATTGATAATTACACTGAATAGCTTTGGTCCAAGAACAGATCCTTGTGGGATCCCACTAAAAACATCTCCATTGGATGATGGTTCCCCATTTATAATTATTTTTATATCAATCAGTTAGCTAGTTTTTAATCATTTTAATATGTTCTATGTTGATTTTGTAATAGTGCTAACTTTTTAATCAAAATTCTGTGTGGTATTCAGTTAAATGCCATATAGCAATCTACCTATATTAGCACAGCTGCCTTTGTCAACCAAACTTGTAATCTCATCGATAAAAGATATATTTATTTGACAAGATCTATTTTCCACAAAACCATGTTGATTAGCATTAATTATGCTACCATCTTTTAATTCTTTATTGACTGCATCCCATATCAGCCTTTCAGTGAGTTTCCCTGGGATCCATGTCAAGCTAACTGGCCAACAGTAACCCGTGTAATCACATTTAACCTTTTTAATATCACCACATTCACTTTTTTTCAGTCTTCTAGAATTCCTCAGCTTTCCAGATTTGTTAAAATATAATGTTTTCCTCTCTTTGTTTTTGAGGATTCTTTTGCTGCCCCATTTGTAAATTGTGAAAAGAAGATTTTGTACACTCAGAAATGGTTTGTGTAAGTAATATAGATGGTAAAATCACTTTTTCTTTCCTATGCGTTTCTTAGCATCAGATTACTTGTCATTTGCTGTCTTCAGGACAGGAGGGCAATGGAAAGGGGAAGACCAGTCTCCCCAACCAAGGCTGTAATATTTATCTTGCTGGAAGATTATGCTCTTGCTTTAAGTTACAATTTATTTCTTCCTGCAGATTGAATGCATTATCTCCTGAACATGCCAAGTCTCTACCATCCTACAGCTAAAAAATCTCAAGCAAATACCAAAGCCTATGTTTTTCCAGTCAGTAATGAAATTCACTATGGAACTACAGTGTACAGTGCCTTTCTTTTTCAAAGATAGATTTAACTGAAATACTCAAGTGCCATTCACGAGCCACAGATCTGTTAACTCTGCATAAACTTCTGATCAGCCTCTGTATTCTCCACAGTGGTTGAAGAAATAAAAATAGAAGTGAGAACTGTAATAAGATATGTTGATTTATTCTTCAAATAAAATATAAATGTATATATTTTTAAATTGTTTGGGTCTTTTTGTCAGGTAGTCTCAATAATTCCTCAGTTCTGGATACACTAGTACCACAAACAGGCTTTTCTACTGTGGAATTCAGCCAACAATCATCCTTTCTAGAAGCCTTTGTTTTGCTCCAGTTGGAAATCAGATCGGCAGGTTTCTCGCCTCTGATAGATGCACTAGTGATCTTTTGCTTCCAAGAAGTCCATTGTCGAAAGACTTAACTCATAAACAGCATTGTTTGCCTATTAATCCTTAAAACAAGAACAGTGGATATATTCACTTTTTGTTCTCTCTCTGAGGTGCTGAAGATAAGTAAACTCCTAACTTCCTCCCCCCTGCAACCAAGGTACACACAGTGTACTTCCCTACTCTTAACAAGAGACTCTTCCTAGATTTCTGACCTAACCCCATCTCTCCACTAATCACTACAAACACTCAATGGGGTGCGGGGGAGAGCTACTTTGCAGGTGATATCAACCTGGAAATTAGCTAGTTTCCTAAGGCTTAAGAAGAATCAAGCCTTGATTCATGCCAGAACAACATAAGGTTTGAGAGGCTCATTAGTTCACTGGCACTCAGTAGACTGCAGTGTCCTAGGAGTAAATGAAACCCTCTGCCTCTTTATGTCTTTGTTCTGTTCTGACAAAAGAAAACTGTACCTGTTTTTATTCAGCACACGCGATCTGAAAGTTCCCGTGGTGAGAGTTATTTCTCAGCATGTACAAAGTGTGAAATGTATTTGGAGAGAAAAGTTTTTAATTACTATTAGCACTTCTGAGCCTTGAGTTGATGGCAGGACTGAAATTGCTTTACAATCTCTCACATTCAACTCTCATGCTGCTGGTGTCAGAAATGTCATTAATATGGCTGTTATAAACTAAAATGCCAATTTTCAATTTTAAAAAAATAAATTTCAAATATATTTCAGCAGAATGTGTTCATGGTGCTTTTAATCCCGTGCTCACGCCAGTACGTTCTATTCCCTCTCACCACAGGAAAACATGACCCCTTGAATAAAGATATCTTGCACCTTGATTTTGTAGGGTCATGATGATCCAGGTCTAGGGTGGTAGGAAAATATGGCATCTGGGATTAGGGGGCTCATGTCTGGATAGTTATCGGTAGGGCCCTACCAAATTCACGGTCCATTTTGGTCAATTTCACGGTCATAGGATTTTAAAAATTGTAAATTTCATGATTTCAGCTTCTTAAATCTGAAATTTCACAGTGTTGTAATTATAGGGATCCTGACCCAAAAAGGAACTGGCGGGGTGGGGGGAGTGTTGCGGTGCAGCTACCCTTACGTCTGCACAGCTGCTGGCGGTGGCGGTTCCTTCAGAGCTGGGCAGCTGGAGAGCGGCGGCTGTTGGCCGGGCTCCCAGCTCTGAAGGCAGCGCCGCCGCCACCAGCAGCACAGAAGTAAGGATGGCATGGTATGGTGTCTGCAGAGCTGGGCCCTCAGTCAACAGCCGCCGCTCTCTGGAGGCAGCAGTGCAGAAGGATGACATGCTATGGTGTTGCCACCCTTACTTCTGCGCTGCTACTGGCGGGGTGCTTCCTTCAGAGCTGGGCAGCCGGAGAGTGGCAGCTGGAATAGTGTGTCCAGTTCTGGTGACCTAAGAAGGATTTTGATACATTTGAGAAGTTTCAGAGAAGAATCATGAAAATGATTAAAAGACTAGAAAACATGCCATATAGTGAGACTCAAGGAGCTCAATCTATTTAGCTTAACAACTAGAAGGTTAAGGGATGACTTGATTACAGTTTACTAGTACCTACATGGGGAACAAATTTAATAATGGGGCTCTTCTTTCTAACATGATCCAATGGCTGCAAGTTGAAGCTAGACAAATGCAGACTAGAAATAAATCATACATTTTTTAACAGAGTAATTAAACATTGGAACAATTTAACAAGAGTCATGGTGGATTCTCCATCACTGACCATTTTAAAAGGTTGGATGTTTTTCTAAAAGATGTACTTTTTAGGAATGATTTCGGGAACGTTCTATGGCCTGCGCTATTCAGTAGGTCAGACTAGATGATCACAATGATCCCTTCTGGTGTTAGAATCTATAAAAACTCAACTATGCCAATTATAAATGTTTCAAAAACTTAAATATTTGTGTTTTATTAATGTTATTGTGAATGGGACCTCTGGACATAAGCACCAGCTAAATGGGACAATTAATGTGCTTACAGTTAGGCATATGCTTTAAGTATTCTTACTTCAGTTCCTGAAAGATAATTTGTTATGAAATGTGAAGTACTTGAAATAATGTACTGAATGGAGTAACACTGGGAGCTTTCTTTTCATTTGATAAGATCTAACCCTCTTATTGACTATAATAAAATATTGGTGCCTCTTTTTGGGAATAATTGTGGTCTAATGATTAGGGTGGGGGACTGTGAGTCAGGACTTCAATATTTGAATGCTGTCTACAGACTTGTATAACCTGGAGCAAGTAATTTAAACTCTCTCCCTCAGACCCTAATTCTGCAATAACACGCACACGCCTAGCTTTACATGCTGTGAGTAATCCCATTACAATTAATGTGTGTAAAGTGAGCACGTGTAAGTCTATGTAGGATCAGGACTTCCGTTTCCTTAACTATAAAATGGGGATAATATGACACACATTCTGAGGTTGTGAGACTTCATTAATATCTGCAAGGCAGTTTTGATGCTTTGATAAAAAAGGGTATAAAAGTGCACGGAATTATTACCAAATGTCATCCTATTGTTTTGTAGCTATGCTGTTACATTTCTTCAGCAAGGCCTTCATAATGAAATACAGAAGTTTATTTTTCACTGTAATAGTCTGACTCATGGTTGTGAACTTCTATTACATTTGGGGAAGGACTCGAGCTCTTAAAGATTTTAAACTAGTAGTTTCTGGGATTTTGTGTACATGATGAAAGGACCAAAATAATAAATATACTATTTCCAAAATTATAGTTTTTGTTTGTTTCAATCTTCTGCTATTTTATAGCAAGATCCAAAACAAATTACTACAGAATTACAGCCTGGTAAATTGTGCACCAATTGACTCACTTTAACTATGGAAAGTTTACAGTCTGTTGTCTTCCATCTTCACCCCAAAGACTCTTTGAGAAGTGGCATGTCACATTTCAAGAGGCGGTTTTGGAACAGCAATGATATAAAAGCACAGTGCACTCCAAAAAATCGAGACCTCAATGTATAAAGCATAAACTGTCCAGCCAACATTTATTATGCAGCAGCACTGCTGTCAGGGTGGGTTGTTCTTTCTAAATGAATGATGTTCAGATGGATGCCCAAAAATACTCAACATTTTATCATAAGCTCATCTTAAATACATACATACATACCAAGCCACGCTCCTTTGCATTGGTGAAGGGTCTGAGATGCTTTGCTGGTCTTATGAAAATGCAGGTGCTTCTCTCCCTCCGTTTGTAGTACACAGTGTGAACACACACATATGGATATCAGTACATTCACTGGTTTAATGAGAGGCTACACTTAAAAAGCTGTAGGATTATTTTGTTCCTCTCCATGCATTTTTACAAGGAAGAGCAAATGCAGGCATTTAAATTAATAAGTGCAAAATATCTTGCAAACTAATATAGTTTAAAAATTAGAAGCAATTATTTTCAAATACATTCAATAGATTTCAGTCCAGCAAAACTTAAAATGTAAACACCGACTGACCATGGACTGTAATAGCACAAATAGTGCTGTAGGAGTATGATACATTAGTCCAATCCTGCATTTCAATGAACCACAGCGTCAGGTTCCACTTCCTTTTTATCCTGTCATTGTTGCTGCTAATAAAGAAAGATATTAAAGCGAACTATATGCTCTATTAATTATAGAAAGGTGAACTTGAGTCAAATTTGTTACTGACAATGATTAATAATTACTGGTTCTGCTACATAGTCATGTAGTGCATTACAGTAAATAAACATGGTACATTGTTGTATAGTAATTGATTAATTAGCACATTCATACTACACAGCTCAATGGTCTAAAATTGCTGAGTTTGAGATATTGCTCATAATTATTAAAAGAAAAGAAATTGTTTCCATTTCTCAGTTTACTCTTCTGTACAGTCATTTTTTCTCAAACAGAATATTTAATGGTTCAAAACCTTAGGTTTTGTTTAGATAAATCATATCACAGAATTTTTAGTTATGATTTTAAAATATTCCTCTTCCAAGAGCTTTAAAATATTCAACCCAATTTCAACCTCAGATGTTGCTTTCAAACTTCACTAAATAATATCAGTGTGTTTATATAATATGGCCTAAATCAACTTTTCCCCTCACACTCAGGTTAATCTCTTTCATACTCCAATTGCAACATGTGCCAAGAAACCATGGGGTGGTCTCTTCAATGCACAGAACATACAGAAGAATAAAACATAATGATGAGTCGCTTGATTGGTCCATTCAGGGTTCTTTGTGATAGTTTTTGTAAATGAACATTATGAATGCATTTTCTCAGTACTGTCTATTGATTTACCTGCCTTGAACAGGGAGGGGACAAAGGGCATGTCAGTGTGTCTAATTTCCATTTAGTTTCTGAAGTTATTTTTTGGCCACTTCCTACAGTAGTATCCCACAACAGCTCACCTCAGCAGCAGTGCAGATTGATTTTTCTGGAGTGGGATGTCTCATGATCTCACCCTCCCGCTTCCAGTGTTCCTAGCAGGGACCCCCACTTTCCACACAAGGACTGTGCCAACTCAAGGACTCTCCCAGGTGACCTACCATTATCTCTGCCCCCAGGGATCCCTAGAATCAGGAGCTTCCATGATCTCCCCCAATAGCTCTGGGTGACCCCTATCATACGCTTCAGAGACCCCCTGTAATCAGGGACTTGCCGATCAGGGATCCCAGATGACCCCCAGTATCTCCCTCAGGGACCCTAATATCAAAGACCTCAGGTGACCCCCAGTACTCCCCTCAGGGACCCCAGGTGACCCCCAGTAACTCCCTCAGGGACCCTAATATCAAGGACCTCAGGTGACCCCCAGTATTCCCCTCAGGGACCCCAGGTGACCCCCAGTAACTCCCTCAGGGACCCTAATATCAAGGACCTCAGGTGACCCCCAGTATTCCCCTCAGGGACCCCAGCTGACCCCCAGTATCTCCCTCAGGGACCCTAATATCAGGAACCCCAGGTGACCCCCAATATCCCTCTCAGGAACCCTCTTTATCAGGACCCCCAGGTGACCCCATGACCCCTACACACCGCCCTATAACCCGGGAGCCTGCCACGTGACACCTCCCTCAGGGACTCCCAGTCTCCCCACTCAGCAGACCCGCCCGCGCGCCCACCCGCTCCGGGCGCGAGCCGTGCCACGCTGGCGGGCGCGCACGCACAGGGCCGGGGGCGCGCGCGGCCGGGCACGCTGGGACGGCCAAGAGCGGGGCCGGGGGCGCGCGGGCCGGGCGCTGCGGGGGTCTCTGCCCGCGGCATGCTGCTCCTGCGGCAGCTGCACGAGGCGGCCCTGAGGCGGCTCCTCGCGCCCGCCGGGGGTGCCGCCGCCAAGCCCAAGGCCTCCGAGGTGCTGAGCCGCCACCTGCGGCAGCGGGGCCTGCCCCACTGGACCTCGTACTGCGTGAAGTACAGCGCCGTGCGCAACGACCAGTTCGGCCTCTCGCACTTCAACTGGCAGGTGGACGGCGCCAACTACCACGTCCTGCGCACGGGCTGCTTCCCCTTCATCAAGTACCACTGCTCGCGGGCCCCGCGCCGCGACCTGGCGCTGCAGAACGCCGCCTTCACCGCCCTCAAGCTCGTCAACGCGGGTGAGCCGGCCCCCGAGCCCCGCAGGGCGGCCAGCGAGCCCCCTCCGCCCGCGCGGCCCTCGTCAGAGGCGGCGCTAGCCCATGGGGGGGGCAGCAGGAATATTGGGGCCCCCCCACCCCTAGAAATGCTGGTGACACTTCCACCAACCACGCACTGCGGCACACAGCACGGCCCAGTGCGCTTGTGAACAAGCCCCGGTTCAATAAGATGAATGATATTGGGGGGGGGTAATACTGAATCGGGGGCCCCCCCTTGAGCAATTGCTTAGTCTTCTTGTGCCCACTGGCTCCTGTCTAAGATCAGGGACCTGATACTGCACGGAGCTTAGCCCTCCTCAGGTCCCCTTTACCTTGGTCCTTTGCAGGCCGGTAAAGGGTTGATCGCTGTGACTGATGGGTTTTTGGTTTTGTTTTTTAACATAAACTTGTCTAGTCCAAGACTATTCACTGGCCTTTTAACTATTGCTTAGGTAACAAGTTTTTAATACTACTTATGCTAGCCTTCAAAATACCCAGGTGCTCATTCATTCTTCTAAGGAGCATTTCTTGACTACTGAGTGACACCATCAGACTGTCAAGAAAGATATTTGCACCCTACTTGATTTTAAGTATTTTAAAAACTATATTTGACACATTTTAGCAGCTTTAACTTTTAATTTGTAAGGAGATGTTATCATTGAAAACAAATCATGGGACACTATCCACTGAAGTAAAACACCATACCATCTGAAAATTTACCTATCTTATTACAAATAATTTCTAATATTATGGGGGGCCAAAATCTGCCCTCAGTTAAACTGCTGCTACTGCCATTGGCTTTACTGATGTCAACGTGATTGCACAGACAGAAGAGAGCAGAATTTGGCTCTTGAAAATAAGTACTGGGTCTGCCGTTTATTACTTGTTTGCACAGTACCTAGCACAATGAGAACCAAGCTGGTGGTGGTCTTCAGACACTAGCACAGTATACACTTTTATTTATTATTTGTGCTACCATAGTGCCTAGCGGCCCCAGTCATCAACCATGGCCTCATTATGCTTGAGTCTGTACTAACACTGAATTAAAAAAAAGAGTCACTGCCCCACAGAGCTTCCAATCTAAGTATAAGGTGAGACAACAGTTCGATACTGTACAAAAAAACAATGAGACAATATTGGTCAGCATGATAGGCCGTGGTCTTAGCACATCAGCAACCTAATTGTTTAATAATAAGAAAGTATTCGTATAACATTTGTTAGCGATTTACATGAAGAAGCAATCTATCCCCAAAACTTGTTTTAACACTGATTGAAACATTCATCAATTACATTGTAATTTTTTTTAAAAAATGTGCAGATAATAGACATTTAATATTTAAGTGTTGGTTGTTATGAGGACTGTAATCTTTCATATTAACAAATTTTATTGGTTTTGGCTCTGGCTGTTATCAGTAAACTGATTTATGCTACAATAATCACTTTGAAAATTTTACATAATTTGTATTAGAAATGCTCTCTGAGTGTTATCTTTGAGTCTGTCCTCTCTCTGCCTTGATGCTTGGACCTACTGTCAAATCTTATTGCTGCTTCCTCTGTAATAGCACTAAGACTGCTCTGTCTGTCTAAGATAAGCTCTCTATCTGCACAGTCAAAACTCTTATTCAGGCCCTCATCGTCTCCTGTGTTGACTATAACAGTCCCCACATGTCCTTTCAAAGCACTGTTGTTAAGACTGTCTTTCTGGTGCTCCAGTCAGACTCTCTTTATCCCCTGCCTTGTTTGAGGGTTCAATTCAGTAAGGTACTGAAGCACATGCCTCACTTTAAGCATTGAATAGTCCCATTGAAGTCAGTTGGACTATTCATATGCTTAAAATTAGGCACATGCATGCATAGGCACCGAATGAAGGGCCTGAGTCTATCTGTGGACTCCCTCTTTTTCACTGCATCAAATACAAGCTTCTTCTTACATTTTAAGGCCCTTCTGAGCTTAGCCCCTTACTACTTATCCACTTTGTATCTTACATATTACTATAATACAAATAATAAACAATAATAATTGCCAAGTATCAGAAGGGTAGCCATGTTAGTCTGGATCTGTAAAAGCGGCAGAGTCCTGTGGCACCTTATAGACTAACAGACGTATTGGAGCATAAGCTTTCGTGGGTGAATACCCACTTCGTTGGATGCATACCGACGAAGTGGGTATTCACCCATGAAAGCTTATGCTCCAATACGTCTGTTAGTCTATAAGGTGCCACAGGACTCTTTGCCAATAATAATTGCCTTCCTCTTAAACACCTTCCTGGCATCTTCGATGCCAACAATGCCAAGCACCATCACTTCTTTATCCACTTCTCCCACAAACACATTCACATTTTCTGCCATCCCTTGTGCATGAGACACCCTTTCCCCATTGATCTATAAAGTAACTACCCTATTTCCCTTTAAGTCCTGCATGTCCGCTACTGGGATCTCTTTGGGAAACTATGAACAGATAGCAATTAAGTAGAGACCAGTAGAGGGTTCTAATATCTATTTTAAAAAAACATTTTTTTTTAAAGACTAAATCTAGCTTTAAGCATAGCTAGTTCACTATAGCCAAGTGTTTCATATCTCTTTTACCCTTATCTGCCTCCCTTCCAGTCCTTCTGTGTATTCCCCACTTACTACATCTTATTATAAATTAGGACCTGATCCTGCCCTGAAAACTGTCAGGAGACATTCATGAGCATTGGAGTCTGCTCATGTGGTTCTCAGTGCATAATTGGGATCTACGGTTGTAAGCTCTTCAATGCAGGGAATTGTCTTAGTACAGCTGCTTACACAATGAGCCCCCTACTGTAATATTTATATTTTCCTTCATAGCCATTATTTTTAGATATCACTGTGTTAGTTTTAAGAAAAGGAGTAGTTGTGGCACCTTAGAGACTAACAAATTTATTTGAGCATAAGCTTTCGTGAGCTAGAGGTCACTTCATCGGATGCATTCGATGAAGTGAGCTGTAGTTCACGAAAGCTTATGCTCAAATAAATTTGTTAGTCTCTAAGGTGCCACAACTACTCCTTTTCTTTTTGCGAATACAGACTAACAGGGCTGCTACTCTGAAACCTGTGTTAGTTTTAGTTCTCTTGGTTTATAATGGTTGTATGTAACAAGTATTTCTCTTTTGTAGGCATCCCAACTTTATTATATGGAATTGGCTCCTGGTTTCTTGTTAGCGTCACAGAGACTGTCCACACAAGTTGTGGCCCAGTTACTATTTATTTTCTGAATAAAGAAGATGAAGGTGCCATGTACTGAAATTGTGCATTCAAGCACTCTCATTTGGTGGGTTTTCACAACTGTGGGTATTTATATATTCCTGCTGCTTTAAAATATAAACAACTTAAAAATAAACCTTTGTTTTCAGTGTGTTCCTTTTTAATGTGGTGGTGTCCTCAAAAGCCTTCATTGTCCTTTTTTCAGTTACAAAAAATGTTCCTGTTTCAGTAGAGGCATGAAATGAATATTGGCATCAATGAAGATAAGATATTAGCATCTTTGGAAAATGAATTGACTTTTCTACTGTCCTCAAAAGTCTTAGCTTTAAAGACAGTGATTGAAATGCTTATTGCTGAGAAGAATCTTCTGATTATTTTTTTTAAAATCTCCTTTTTTATGTACATTGGATAGGTTATGATGTTTGTAAATTAACCTGAAGGCAAGCAACACAATCTCCAAATACGTTACACATAATTGTAAATGATGAGAGTTTTAGACTCTGTGCATAGGTGTTCAACAATATATAAATTGTCCTAGTACCTAATCAGAGTCTGAAGGAATCTGTAATAGCACCCTTCTTTTATACAGATGTATTGAAATGCTCTTTTAACCCCACAAATTAAAATCCGTATTAACGGACTATGTAGTATGTGTCAACTGAATATTCACATCTAAACATATTTTAAAAGTAAACATCTGAAAAGTGGTTCCACCTTTTTCTTTCAATATCTGAATTCACAATTCTGTGTTTTCTTTGGCTATAGTTGATTTTATCTCTCACATCTAAAGCAGTCTAAAAGAAGCAGTTCCGCACACTGCTTTACAGGTCTGAGGGTATTGATCCCATTAATAGTGTTTATTGTGATCAGACCAAGAGTTGCTAAACACCACTATATCCTCGATATATGCTCTTGCAAAATTTTTTAAACCGCTTAGCACGTGGTTGACAAGCCTCTGAAAAGTGGCTCCTGCATTAATTAACGCAAATGATAACACTTTGAATTCATAGTGTCCCATATCAGTAATAAAAGCAGATTTTTTTTCTGTGCATCTTTTTCTCAAGGGATCCACCAATAACCTTTTGTGAGATCAAACATGCTAAGTAAGACATCTAGGTTTGCTCAAAATATCAAACATATCAATTTTGGGCATAAAATAAACATCTGAAACACAGCATTGAGTTTTCTATAGTTGACACAAAACCTTAGTTTTATCTTTCTTAGGTACTAGCACAATGGATGAGGTTTGGCTTGAGAGAGCCTTGAGGAGTTTGCTGATGAGGAAGAGAGACTGGTATGGCTGGGAGCTGACATGTTTGATCATCAGCAAAACTCACTTTTGTTGAGGTCAAGGGGTAGCACACAGTGGCTCAGAGCTCTAGGTATCCCAAGCAGCATGTTACAACATGCAAAAGACTTTTTTTAAAGGATAAAATCACTAATATGACTAATATAATTAACTGATGCAAAATACAACATACATATTCTTATTGAAAATTATTTGTAAGCAGTGAACTGTTTCATGCTTTATGAAGGAAGTATGTCTGCTTGTCTAAAAGAAACACTAAATAAAACTTTAGTCGAAGGAGCACTTATTCCAGTATATTTAGTACTGAAGAATATTCTTGACACAAGTTGAATAAATAGCTTTCACAGAAGAAGAGAGAGTTACATTCAGCTTCATTAATAATAAAACTCACTATTAGCATTTTGCTGGAATAGTTAGAACTGATTTCCTCTGTAATGAGCAAAAGTTAAATAACAACAGCTCATAAGTTTGAAGTCAAATACTGCTCATTTATTGCAACTGATCTTGTCAATACTTTGCTGTAAAGGTTTGGTCTCAACATGAGGCTGATAAAATGGTTTTTAATTACCAGACTATAAATACAGCTTTTCATGGGAGTTGCACCTCCATTCACTGCAGCTTGTTTGATTTCTGATAATGTGTACTGCTGACTTTGCTTACCTGTTTTTCAATAAATGCAGGCAATGCGACTCCTTGTCCATACAGTGATGGGCAAGTCTCCTTAGAGAACATCTTTGACAAACTACCCTATTGATCACTGCAATTCTGTGCTGCTAGTAGCATTAAATAGAGACTTGATTTCTTGTTCAATGCTCTCACTGTGTAACAATTAAGCAAATGTAATATTTTCTTGTATTACATGAAAATCAATAGACCTCTTGCTCTTGTGGAGTTGATCATAGTGAAGAATGAACTGGAAGATAGCTGAGGGCAAAGTTCAAATATAATATCATTCATTGGATTCATTAAGACTTGTTGCGTAAGAGCTGTTGGAATACTTAGAGGAAAATATGCTATTCATAAAGGGTAGTACTTTTGTTCACACAAATGTTTGAGACATTTATTAAGTAATGGTGAATCACTATTTTAATTGGCTTTAATCAAAAGTGAAAGATTAAAGTGACCAAGATTTATTCTTTAGTCATGGTCTGAGTTAAAAGTGAAAACACTGTTGAGGGACAAGCTATGTCCCAAGAGTGCTTCTCATCTGGAAAGGCTGGTGACCTTGGTGATAACTTTGGGTATGGTTCCAGGCCCAAAGAGGAACTTCAGAAGCTCTCTTGTGCAGTCCTGCCCATGAAATGATCTTCATAAGAGACTAGAAATCATAGAAACGGCAGGTAAGGATGGATGGATGGATAATATTGAATTCTATGACATCTTGGCATTGGGATCTTATCAAACCTTTGCTTCATTGGGAAAATCATCAATTTAGATACTTGTCTAGTTCCCATCACCATCAATTCTGGTTCTCCTTGCATCTAGGTCAGCTCCTACACAGACAATCAGCTGAGAGGGAACCAGGGAGTTATATTGTAAGGCTATTGCAAATCCATGAGCCTGAAACATGGGGAAGGACCTCTGGGTTGTTTCCTGTAAGGGACCTTTGTAGTCCATAGGGCTAACTTGCCTTTATTATATTCGCTGCCTTGCCTTCTTGTATAGAATGATATAGTGATTTTAATAATATTGGGCCTGCTCTTGAGACAGGAACCTGTTAACCATCAAAGTGATAACTGGGAATTCTTAAGTAGTCAATATAATACATAATCTATAGATCGGGTTACATCTTAGGGACAAGGTTCTGATGAGTGTGTCATCTAAAAGTGGGCATAGATGAATTCCTAGACTCTGTAGCCTGGTTGCTATCACTACCTATCCCTTTGGGAATATCCTGGTGTAGCGAACAGACTGGAAGATGCGTTGTATTGACAGTGAAGACAGGTGAACTCATGAAATTGCTCATGACAGAGTCTGATGGCAACATGCAGATAAGCTTTTTTCAGGTCACTGATTTCAGGTGGTCTACTGAGAGTGACATCTAGAGTCTCCACTCAGAATTTTGTCTTCCTCATCTACCTGTTTGAGCAATTGAGGTCTAAAATGGCCCTAAGTCCTCCGAACCCTTTTTCCATACTATAGAGTGGTGAACGTCTCTTGTCTTGAAAGACCAGTGAAATCTCTTTCAGGGTAATTTGAAGTTTCTTGGTATCTCCTGATATTGGATAGGGCATGAAGAAAGGATGCAGAGTAGCCTGCCATTCCAGAGAATATCCAAGCTCCACTGTCTCCAGGATTCATCTATCTAAAGTTGCCTGGGTCCATATGCATGAGAAGGGCAATATAGATATTGGTATTATGGTGAGGCCAGTGGGTTGGGAATGCTATCTACTATGGGTCTGATCCAAAAACTCATTCAAGTAAATGGGTGTCTGTTGACTTCAATAGGCTATAGACCAGCCCTGGAGAGCTAGAGGGTAGGGGGTTCAGATCTAAATAATATCATGTGGAGAATATGGTTGCTGCATTCCTTCCTTCCTTCTCACGCGGTGGTGTTGGGCACTTGCTTGTTGTCCTGAAGGGTGCTCTAATGTTGAGTTCCATTTTGCCTCCTCTCCATTTCAATGTATTTATGGGCCTGTGGGAAGGTTAGTGAGGAGGCACTGTGCTGTTGTGATTTTAGTATGCTGATGACACAGAGTACTATATTTCATCCAACCCAGTAAGTTCTGTCAAATGTTTTACCTAGTGTGTGGTTGAGATTGGAGCATAGATGAGTTAGCTGGTTGAAACCCAGTCCAGATAAGACAGAGGGGATGATGGTAAATTTTGGAGGCAGCACCTAGAAGATGTGGTGAGGATTATAGCTGACCTTCTTAATAAGAGTGAGTGACCTCCATTTGTTAGTTTGCAGTTTGGGGGTATTAGAAGATCCTAAGTTGCTGTTAGAAAGGCATGTAGCAGTAGTTTGTAGGGAGGCCTTTTTTATGTGGATCTGGCTAGGGTTTGACTTAATCTTTGGTTAATTATTTTTTGATTAGGGAGCAAGTGGAGATGCTTTACTTTTTTATGTGACAGGTTTCAGAGTAGCAGCTGTGTTAGTCTGTATTCGCAAAAAGAAAAGGAGGACTTGTGGCACCTTAGAGACTAACGCATTTATTTGAGCATAAGCTTTCGTGAGCTACAGCTCACTTCATCGGATGCATTCAGCCACTGAATGCATCCGATGAAGTGAGTTGTCGCTCACGAAAGCTTACGCTCAAATAAATGTGTTAGGACTTGTGGCACCTTAGAGACTAACACATTTATTTGAGCGTAAGCTTTCGTGAGCGACAACTCACTTCATCGGATGCATTCAGTGGCTGAATGCATCCGATGAAGTGAGCTGTAGCTCACGAAAGCTTATGCTCAAATAAATGCGTTAGTCTCTAAGGTGCCACAAGTCCTCCTTTTCTTTTTTTTTTTTTTATGTGACTATTTTTAATTGACAGGCTCCTTTTGTACCTACTAAATTATATATGTACGCACATACATATGTTTATATATCAGTACTTTGTCACAGATGATTAAAGTACAAAATTACCCTTCAACTTTCTGCTGACTTGGTCTGCTCTGTTCTCATTTGAAACGAAGTACAGTCTGCCTTGTAACTCTTGCTTTAATTATCTCTTCACTGACTACAAGGATGATGTTTAAATGAGTGAGATGACATAAGAAGAAAGGAGCTTTGTTTCACCTCACTTAACAACTAATGCAGATAACTGAAACCTTACTCTAAACCCAATAGATCAGGTAGCTACTTTTTTCAGCACTAGCCTTTTAAACAGTAATGACTACTGGGGGCATCTTAACCTAAATGAGTGCTTAGCATTACATCTTACCTGGGTCAACAGTCTAGGGTATCAGAGTTAAACTGTGTTACTGTAAATTAATGGAAAATGTAACTGCACTTTGCTGAAAGATCAATGTCCAATAAAGGCTGCACAATCAAATCTTGTTGCAATGATTGAGGTCCTTAATTGCCTTTCAAAGATAAGGTGGTAATCAGCATAGGTTTAACTGATCTTTTTTACTAGTTCAATTACATGCTAATGACTAGTGCCAAGTCAGAATCTTTAACTACTTATACTTATTAAATCTTATGTTAGTAATGAAAAATTACGTAAACCACACAATCAATAAAGCACAAGTCTTAATTACTATATTTCACTTTTATACCTTTTGTGTGTTTGACAAATTTGTTTCACTCGAGATTTCCCACAAATAAGAGGTATTATTAACAGAGACTATATTCCTTGGAGCACTGTTTACTAATCCAAATTGCTAAATCTTAGATGTTTTGTGTATTTGTTTTAATGGAAACTTCTTAGCTAAATATCCAGTAAAGCAAACTTCTAATCTTCTAGGCATCTAACTGTATATAAAGATCAGTTTCTGTATCTGATGGCAGCTCCTTTTACTGCTGGATCTAAAGCTATCTGTAACCTGCAGGCTGTCAGAGACATTATCAATTTGAAATCCATCATTTTTTGTAAATAAAATGTTAAGTTTGTATGTTGCACCTGCCCCTACATCTCCTTGCTAATTTTGTGGGCAATTAATAACATTTTCTACTTCCTTGAAAATATTTTGTTCTTCCCTCATTGCTGAAATGGAAAAACTCACACCAGCTGCAAGCAAAACGAAGGGCCTAATCCAACTCTTACTGACTGCAATGGGAGTTGGAGTCGGCCTGTACTTACTATATAAAAAACACAGTGGAACAGACTATATTTAGAACACTGTTAAAATCACAAAGTAAACAAACTAAGAGAGATTTTTCTCATCTTTCAGTACGATAATCTTGGGTGTTAGTTGTAACAACAGTAGATTGAAAAATTTTAGCAGAAGTGATTAAAAAAATCTAAGTACTTATCTGACCTCATTACCATAGTATCTTGGTGCCCCAATCATTAATACATTTTTTCCTCACAACACTCCTGTGAGGTAGGAAAAGACTATTCCCCATTTTACAGAGGGGGACTGACGCACAATGGTAATTAAATGTCCCTTTAACAAGTTCCTAAAAAGGCAGTGTAAGCTGATGGAATGGATGAGCAGAAACAAAATATAGCAACAAGCTGTAAAGTCCATTAAATGCAAGAGAATCTTTTTAAACACAAGTCAAACATAGGCTCTAGCCATGTTAAGGAAACTTCCCCTAGTGTAAGTACATCAAAAGTAGCTACAAAGGTGCAAATCCCTAATGTAGAGGTCCAAAGCGGAACTTACACCGGTGCTTAATGTGGCAGTATACTGAAATAAGCTCCGTTTTGCATTGGTCCAGTGTGTCTATATTATGCGTTTACACTGGTGCAGCTACATTGATGTAGTGCAAATTTCATTATTGTGGACTGGGCCAAAGTAACACTAGCAAAAAGAGTTAGGGCTTGTCTACACCATGCAGCTTTTAGCAACAAGGCTGTGTCGACACAGCCTTGTCGTTAAAAGTCAGCATGTGTAAGCGCTCTTTATCGGTACTTTGTCGGCACTTTTGCTGACAATATACTTTCAGCCCCGCGAGCAGCGTTAGCTTTGTCAGCAGCGGAGTATTCTGCCACGTGCGTTGGCAAAACTTTTGTCTTTTGCGGGGGGGCTTTTTTAAGTACCCGTGAAAGACAAAAGTTTTGTCGACAACTTCGCAGTGTAGACAAGCCCTTAGACATAGAATCATAGAATATCAGAGTTGGAAAGGACCTCTGGTGGTCATCTAGTCCAACCCCCTGCCCAGAGCAGGACCAATCCCCAACTAAATCATCCCAGCCAGGGCTTTGTCAAGCCTGACCTTAAAAACTTCTAAGGAAGGGGATTCCACCACCTCCCTAGGTAACTTATTCCCCAGATCCTCCTCCTTCCCTTTTTTAAAGATGGGCACTACATTAGCCTTTTTCCAGTCGTCGGGATCTCCCCCTATCGCCATGAGTTTTCAAAGATAATGGCCAATGGCTCTTCAATCACATCCGCCAACTCCTTTAGCAATCCTCATAAGTCATGTGTTTCAGACCCCTAATCATTTTTGTTGTCCTACACTGGACTCTCTCCAATTTTTCCACATCCTTCTTGTAGTGTGGGGCCCAAAACTGGACACAGTACTCCAGATGAGGCCTCACCAATGTCGAATAGAGGGGAACGATCGCGTCCCTCGATCTGCTGGCAATGCCCCTACTTATACATCCCAAAATGCCATTGGCCTTCTTGGCAACAAGGACACACTGTTGACTCATATCCAGCTTCTCATCCACTGTAACCCCTAGGTCCTTTTCTGCAGAACTGCTGCCGAGCCATTCGGTCCCTAGTCTGTAGCGGTGCATGGGATTCTTCCGTCCTAAGTACAGGACTCTGCACTTGTCCTTGTTGAACCTCATCAGATTCCTTTTGGCCCAATCCTCCAATTTGTCTAGGTCCCTCTATATCCTATCCCTCCCCTCCAGCGTATCTACCACTCCTCCCAGTTTAGTGTCATCCGCAAACTTGCTGAGGGTGCAATCCACACCATCCTCCAGATCATTAATGAAGATATTGAACAAAACCGGCCCCAGGACCGACCCTTGGGGCATTCCGCTAGATACTGGCTGTCAACTAGACATGGAGCCATTGATCACTACCCGTTGAGCCCGACAATCTAGCCAACTTTCTACCCACTTTGTAGTGCATCCATCCAGCCCATACTTCTTTAACTTGCTGACAAGAATACTGTGGGAGACGGTGTCAAAAGCTTTGCTAAAGTCAAGGAATAACACGTCCGCTGCTTTCCCTTCATCCACAGAACCAGTTATCTCATCATAGAAGGCAATTAGATTAGTCAGGCATGACTTGCCCTTGGTGAATCCATGCTGACTGTTCCTGATCACTTTCCTCTCGTCTAAGTGCTTCAGAATTGATTCCTTGAGGACATGCTCCATGATTTTTCCAGGGACTGAGGTGAGGCTGACTGGCCTGTAGTTCCCAGAATCCTCCTCCTTTCCTTTTTTAAAGATTGGCGCTACATTAGCCTTTTTCCAGTCTTCCAGAACTTCCCCTGATCGCCATGAGTTTTCAAAGATAATGGCCAATGGCTCTGCAATCACATCCGCCAACTCCTTTAGCACTCTCGGATGCAGTGCATCTGGCCCCATGGACTTCTGCATGTCCAGCTTTTCTAAATAGTCCCGAACCACTTCTTTCTTCACAGAGGGCTGGCCACCTCCTCCCCATGCTGTGCTGCCCAGTGCAGTAGGCTGGGAGCTGACCTTGTTCGTGAAGACAGAGGCAAAAAAAGCATTGAGTATATTAGCTTTTTCCACATCCTCTGTCACTAGGTTACCGCCCTCATTCAGTAAGGGGCCCACACTTTCCTTGGCTTTCTTCTTGTTGCCAACATACCTGAAGAAACCCTTCTTGTTACTCTTAACATCTCTCGCTAGCTGCAACTCCAGGTGTGATTTAGCCTTCCTGATTTCACTCCTACATGCCCGAGCAATATTTTTATACTCATCCCTGGTCATTTGTCCAATCTTCCACTTCTTGTAAGCCTCTTTTTTGTGTTTAAGATCAGCAAGGATTTCACTGTTAAGCCAAGCGGGTCGCCTGCCATATTTACTCTTCCTTCTACACATCGGGATGGTTTGTCCCTGTAACCACAATAAGGATTCTTTAAAATATAGGCAGCTCTCCTGGACTCCTTTCCCCCTCATGTTATTCTCCCAGGGGATCCTGCCCATCAGTTCCCGGAGGGAGTCAAAGTCTGCTTTTCTGAAGTCCAGGGTCCGTATTCTGCTGCTTTCCTTTCTTCCTTGTGTCAGGACAACATGAACAACGTAAGTTTCCCTAACTTGGGTAGGGCACCCTAACTTGTTTCAAACATTCTTCTGGTTCTGGCTCTGTTATAGCCATTCCCTTTGCAAAAGCACTCTGGGACAGCAAGGGAACTGGAAGCTGAAATTAATCTTTTGTGTACTGACAAGTAAGTGCTGCTACATTGTGACACAGACAGTTAATCTTAAACCTTTCAATAACATAAAACTGATCAGAACTATTTGGCAGGTTCAAAGTCTGCCAAACTAAAAAAAAGCATAGATCAGCTGCATAAAAAGATTACCTGTAAAAACAGCCATGTTCATAATAATACTTTGCACTTATTTTACAGACATTAACTAGCTAACTTTCACAACACCCCCATGAAGTGAGTAAATATCCCCATTTTACAGAGGGGAAAATTACGTAGTGTTTGGTTTTGTTTTTTACCTCTAAATTAATTGATTATATTGAGGTAGTTTAGATAACATGTTTGTGAAGACTCCTCAGGACAATCCAAAACATTTATTCCAGGCTACAATCATTTCTGGTTTACTCTAGGGACCGCCTAACTTTTACCTGGATTTAGCCAGAAAAATTTCAAATTGGAAATAAGGCATACATTTGTAACCATAGGAACAAACTACTGAGGGAAGTAGGGGATTCTCCATCTCTTGATGCCCTCAAACCAAGACAGGATGCCTTTCTAGAAGATATGCTTTAGCTAAATGCAAGTTCTGTGTTAGGCACACGTGAGTTATGGGACTCAATACAGTGGTAAATGGGTGAAATTTAACAGCCTGTGGCATTACAGGAGGTCAGAGTAAATGATCTAATGGTCCCTTCTGGCCTTAAGCTATATGAAACGAAGAACTTGAAGATAAAATAAGAATAAATAAATAAAACTAATGATGACAAGCCCACAGAGAGTTAGTAGCAACGCCACAATTAGAAATCAGTAGTCCCTAGCTCCAGCCAGCCACTTGCTTAGTTCTCTAGGCCAGGCTGCCTCTAAATATGAAAAAGAGCAAGCCATTTAAAAGACCAAATTTAACAAAACCCACATGCAGCTATATTGTAACCCCCGGCTTACTTAGATTTCTTGCTTGTGGACCTGTCTTGAACCAACTTGGCTTATTCTCCTTGGGTTCCTACATTATTTTACTTGGCCTTTTATGGTAAATTGTTTACTGTAACATGCTTTAATCTTCCTCTATAATTTTGCTGGTTACAGAAACATAAGGTAATAGAACTCGATCTAAAATCTGTGCGTTTCTCAAACCATACATTTGTATGGAAGTACTTAGCTGTACACACCTTTTGGGCATTTTCATTCAGTTTAAATCTACTTGATAACTACAGCAAAGTGGACTTTGAGAGACCGTAATGATATATTAATTTAGGGATAAAAAAATTCCTTAAATAAAATCTGCAATGTGTATAGTACAACCTCACTAATTTTCATTAATGATTAGGATACTCATTGCAAATTATTGACTCTTGTGAATTAGTTTGTGGAAAAAATGCAGCTTAAATAAATTAGGATAATTCATCATAAAATGTACATTGCTTCTTAGACAAGTGTTGTTTAGTCTTAATTATTTATGCTAATACCAGTCAATGCACTGTGGTATAGTTTATAAAATATTAAGTCTTTGTATAGTAAATAGCTATTAAATGTCTGCTAAGAAGTTGAGTAAAATCCATGATATTTGTTCATGTTCAAATTATAAACCATGCAGATAAGCAAAGTCTGAATGAAGAAATTGTTGCATGGAACACAAATGTGTATCTATTCAGCATTTAAAATTTTGGTGAAGCTATTAAAATTTTGAAATGATATTATAAATTATAAAATCAGCCAGTCTGGAATCATTATTAGTTGCTGTTGGTTTGGTAAGGTAGAATATGTATGGCTAAAAGTTATTTTTAAAACGATTGCATCACTTTAAGCACAGTTTATGAGCACTGTACTAGTTCATTATAAAACCCAATTTATTACTTTCAGTGATATTAATAATCCCAATAAAATCAATCTGTAAAACATGATGCAAAGCACTTCTTTACACAAGTAGTCTGATCAAGGAATTCTTTCAGTTTTAAAATGCAAATTTAAAAACACAACACTTCCTAAAGAACTCTTTATTTCTTGGGGGGGATAAAATTATATACGTTATAAAATCAATGTGTTGTAGTAAATTCAGATATATAAATCTATTGGAATTACTTTTATAAGAAGAAATGCCATTAGATATGATCATTATATGCTTAGTGATTCATGGGCCTTGTTACATACATGCTTTGTAATGTATGAATTATTTAGTAAGAAAAATCACAATGATTTTGTTGTTACTCAAAAATTTATAGGTTGGCAGAAACAATTATGCAGCCCCTGAAGCTGGTCTGGTAAGGTACAGTAACATTAACACTGTATAGGCTTATTTTTGATCACTTTTATTTGTAATGTTCATTCTGTAATTTTTCAGTAATTGTGCAGCATATGTAGCATTGGAATAATAATTTTATTAAGCATAAAATATTTTGATTGTATGTTTTTTCTTATTTTTAAAATATGGACATTATTTAAAACAAGACTTAAACATTTCATTACCTAGCCTAAATCAAGAGGATCATTTCCCTAAAGTTTATATATATATAAAAAATTCCAAATACGCTGTACCCTGAGGAAGAAACAGGTTTAAAAGTTCCATTTGGGGCCCAATTCTGGTCCCACTGAACTGAAATCATTTGAAATTTTCCACTTACTCTGCCTGTTCCAGTGATAATTGTAAAATTGACCAAGGTGCAGAAGGTCTGTGCAAACCTTCTGCATGCCTTAAACCAGTGCAAAAGAGTTACAAGGGGTAATGGCAAAGGCATATAGAGGTAACTCTGCAAGCCCTGCATGCGTTTTAGAGGATCTGTACCCTGGCTGTCACTAGGCTGGTACAGAGGAAGCCCATAGTGTGGAAGAGTAGGCACATAAGTCCTGGACTCTCCAGTCCTACCTGTATGGCTGAGTGAATTCCTTCACTAATGCTTTTAGTTCACCACACACAGTCTGATTTTTGGAATGTGGGAAGGGAGGAGTGAATTTCACCCCAGTGTAACTTTAGGTTGCTATTTATCCATGCAGAAATGTTTCTCACACGTTCACCTACCTCTTTAAATCAGAAAGAAACATAGCCATGAAAATATATGTCACTGGAAAAATGAGCCATTTCTTGCAGGAAGCAAGGAGCTCTCCCCCCCCCCCCCCCCACACACACATTATAGATGTTTGTTGTCCTCTTTAGAATCAAATATTGGTCCTAGCCAGAGGTAAAATTCTGGACTTTGTGGCTTATCTATTTCAGTGTTTCTCAAACTTTTTGTGTTCGCAACCCCATTTGGACTTTAAAAAAATTGTGAACCTCCCCCAACTAGAAAAAATTGTGACCCCCTACCTTGAGCCCAGCTCAGGGCTTCAGTCCCCCCCTGGGTTGGGGGAGAGGAGCTCTTGGCAGGGGCTCTCTGCCCTGGTTACCACATCAAAGCAGGGTCCCGATCCACAGCATGAGAATCACTGATCTATTTGAATCTGAACTTCGGCTCTCTCTAATCAGATGTACTGTATGCGTGGTATTCTAGGCCTACATTTTTTTTAAACATTTAATGTGGCAAATAACTTTAATCTCCATGCTCCTGTAAGGTAGTAAATATGTACCATTATTCCTGTCTTAAAGTTGGGGAAATTGCAGCAGAGGTGAAATAATTTGCCCAGAGGCACACAGAACCAGAATGAAAATTTAGCACTTTCTGACTCCCAACTACTTTCCCCTCTAGTTTTCTTCATAAATTTGATTTCTGAGGTTCCCTCTTATCCAGCGATCTGAACACAGGGCTGGATACAAAGAATTCTGTTTTCTAATCTTAGGTTCAGCACTGACTCCGACTTCCTTTGTGGCCTAGGGCAAGTTCTCTGCCTCAATTTCCACTGAATAATACTTACAACAAGAATGTTCTGAAGATTAACATAGGGGTAGCACTTTGAAGATGAATGTGCACATATAGAGGAAATGCATTTTGAGGAAAAGACTATGTAAGTGCTAAGCATCATTTTTATTGCCTGCACTGGCCTTAAGCACAGGCACTTGCTTGAGCCCCTACAGAGATTCATCTCACATATTCCACTGTTGGCTGGGGGACAAGGAAGCTGCTAGATTTTGGGTAACAAACAGATCCAGTAGGATCACAATCCAACCCCTCCTCCCTCTTTCTCTATGGATATATGGAAAAGGGGAGAGGCAGGGGTCAATTTTTTTTGTTGTAACGTGTTCATGGTATGGAAAAGATTGAGAATCACTATGCTAGATATTCCTTTTATAGCAGCACGGAACTTTAGTAGTAGAAGTTTTTCAAATATAATGTTGCTTAAATGTTCTGTAGAGGGGGAGTACACTATACATATGGACAAATTATTACAAAGGGAATTGATTACATGCATATTCCTTGTTGACAACATGACATCTGAATACTTTATTATTCCATTCTCTGTTTACAAATTTTTCTGTGCTGAAAACAGTCTTTAAGAAAAGATTAATATAGAGGGAAAACACATTCATTGGTCTTTGGGAATCTCTCAAAATATAGAACAAGAAGTCTCTGCATTCCTGATACATGAAGAGGGAACATTTCTTATCTGGTCTGGGCAAAAATACAAACAAATGAAAACCACTAATTCTGCCATAGCAAAAATTCTGCAGGATAATATCACTGAAAGTGTGAAAGAATAGATCTCCATTATTTTATCAAATTTTGGTATATTTAGAACTTAAGTTCCCAGTGAATGGGGGGTTTCTGAGAAATCTCTACTGCAAGATATAAATGCTTGATGTGCTTTACTAGGTGAGATAAAAAGCTGAAGTTTGATTACAGTTGCATCAACACAAATCAGAATGGGGGATTGAGGTTGCGATTAGCTCTGGAAAAGCTATATAATGTTAATGCAAATTTGGTAAATTGAGTTGGTTTTCCCTGAAGCCCTATGAATAAAAAATATATTTGAAAAATAATCATAAGCCCATAGTAATTCTATGATTTGGTATCCTAGTCTTTAAAACTTAATAGAAGATGAATCATTATTGAAAGGTACACGGGGACTTCAGGTAAAAGGTTCATTTTAACAGAAATGAAGTTCATGTGGGAAATAGCAGTTCCTGGGATATTCTTGACATGGGACTATATTAAATTTCTACTGTAGCAGTTAAATTATAAAGTTATTGAACAGAGAGATCATTTATCTCTGCTAATGACCATTCAAAGATTATTTTTTTTAAGAAAGCCCAGACAACATCAAATCCTAATAAGGGGGAGTTGGAGTATGGTGACCAGATGTCCTGATTTTATAGGAACAGTCATGATATTCAGGGATTTGTTTTATAAAGGCGCCTATTACCCCCCACTCCATCTTTCACCCTTGCTGTCTGGTCACCCTAAGATGAAGACTGTTTTAGAAATTAAATTTAATATAGTTGGCATCATTATTCTTATTGAACATGTAAGTCAACTTGTCCAGCTTGTCACTTGTAATGAATAACTAACATTAATGGATGTGATCAGGTTATAGAAGACAACATACAGTTGTTCTTCATGCACAGCTCCCACCAAAATCAATGGGTGAGGGTTGTGCTCACGGTTCTGCAGGGTGGACAGCCTTGTATGATCAACCCAATGAGAAATGAGCAGAGATGTGTTGTGCATAAGATTTTTTTGGTATAGTTGAATGTGATGTGTGATGACTGGTGACTGGGTTTTGTTATTGTTTGTAGAAAAAGAGGGACATTGCAGCTTTATGCAGCTGCAGTCTTATGACTGTTGCTGCTCCTACCTTCCATATTAATACCTTCCATATTAAGATTCTTTGAGCTCAAGTGCTTGAGGCTCATGCTTTTTGCAGAGGTCCCAGATTCATTCCCCAAAGACTACTCAAATAGGGGCACTGATACATTTGGCTGTGCTGCCTTTAACTTCTAGATCCACGATCTGCTCCTGCAGCCAAGAGGGGAAACCCAAAATCTCATACCGAGAGTAGTAATGTCTCACAAATAGTTGTATTGTAACTCACTGGCAGAGTGGGTGGTATGTCTCCTCACAGAGGATAACAGCGTGCTTTCCTCTGTACCAGTTGCTCCAAGTTTCAAGGTTGTGAAATCCAATCCTGTTGATAATTTATGAGGGGATAAAAAATATGTATGTATAAAAGCTTATGTACCCTGAGGTAACTGTTGAAATGATTTTATATTGCAAAAGGTATTTATATTTCATTAATATGTTTTTACTTTTGCATTTTTATGAAGTCTGCCCCTCTTAAAACAGCACGTGGGAGACTAAGAGTATGGCTACACTGAAAAAAAGGTATGTCCTTAACTTGGTTTAGGTAACCCGCATTAGCCAACTTGGGTTAAAATAGCAGTGAAGACACAGCAACTCAATTTTTAACTAAGGTTTGCAGCTCGAGTACAACCCCAGGCTGCCTATCAGTTTTAACTCAAGGTTCTAACATCAATTAAAAGCCAAATTGTTGTGTCTTCATTCATTGCTGTTTTACCCCAAGTTGGCTAATGCAGATTAGCTAACTTGAGTTAGGAACATGCTATTTTTGCAGTATAGACATATCCTGAGAATGTGATTGAGTCTGAAGTGTTTGTGGGAAAATATGCTGGTGCATGCAAAGAGTGGATGATCTTGCCTAGGTAAGCTTCAAAATGGTCAAACCTTGATTTAATAAAATTCATCTTTCCTCAAAGCAAGTTTCACTCTCCAAGATGTAATGTTAGATGTTGGACTGATTAGATGTGTCTGGTTATTGCTGATGAGCTATCTTGCCTTTTACTTGCAGGTTACCAGTTTGAATCCTCAGCTCAGCTCATCAGGAATTAATAAGTCTTCCTAACTCATGGACGATAGATAGCTCCTATATGAGATTAGTGTGTGGAGTCCCAGTTCCCAGGTCACGAACTCACTAGTGTGCTTTGTTCTAGACTATAACTGTCTCTTACTATGTGTTTGTACTAGTGAGAGTTCTGGCAGCAGGGAGCAAAAAATTGCCTTACTCACTATAAATGTGTAAGAGTTGACAACATTGTAATTGTCACACAAAATGTGTGGATGGGCATGGGGAGTTTAAAAAGCAGAAGATAAGTTAACCACTCATACACCTTTTATAAACATCTCATGATGTTGGGGGCTGACATATGACCCTTGGCCATTTGGGTTTGGCAATACTGGGGTACAAGAAAACCTTTGGGAATGTTCTAAACTCTGAATTAGTGAGGGGCAAAGATCAAGGACTCTCACATGTGGGGCTGAGACGGAGGAAGCCACCAGACGACCTCTGTGTTGGGGGGGCCGGGCCTGGGGGAATGGGACCATGTGGGGCAGGGTGGGTGAGGCGGGAACTCCAGGTCGGGACAGCCCCTGGGGACCAAGGGAGTGTCTAGGGGTGCAGGGGAAGGAGAATCAGGATCTGGAGGGGAGCCGGGACCCAGGGGCTGAGGAGTAGCCCTGGGGTGTGGGGTGTCTGTGGGGTGTAGGCAGAGAAGATTGTCTAGCAGCCCCTGGGCAGAGGGAGGCACTAGAGGGGGAGGGGGCCTGGCTGCTCCGGGGCCGAGGGGCGCAGGGGGGATGGGGCTCTGGGCCGTCTCGGGGCCTAGGTGGGGAGGGGGCTCTGGGCAGCCCGGGGCCGAGGGGTGCAGTGGGGAGGGGGCTTGGGGCCGAGTGGGGAGGGGGCTCTGGGCCGCCTGGGGCCGAGGGGCGCAGTGGGGGAGGTGTCTCGGGGCAGTCCGGGGCTGAGGGGCGCAGAGGGGAGGGGGCTCTGAGCAGCCCGGGGTCTCGGGGCACAGTGGGGGGGTCTCGGGGCAGTCCAGGGCCGAGGGGCACAGTGGGGGGGGGTCTCTGAGCAGCCCGGGGCCGAGGGGCGCAGTGGGGAGGCCTGAGGGGCGCCGTGGGGAGGGGACTCTGAGCAGCCCGGGGCCGAGGGGCGCCGTGCGGGGGGTCCCGGGGCCGAGGGGCGCCGTGGGGGGGGTCTCGGGGCAGCCCGGGGCCGAGGGGCGCCGTGGGGGGGGGTTTCGGGGCAGTCCGGGGCCGAGGGGCGCCGTGGGGGGGGTCTCGGGGCAGCCCGGGGCCGAGGGCCGCCGTGGGGGGGGTCTCGGGGCAGCCCGGGGCCGAGGGCCGCCGTGGGGGGGTCTCGGGGCAGCCCGGGGCCGAGGGGCGCCGTGGGGGGGGCTGAGGGGCGCAGTGGGGGGGTCTCGGGGCAGCCCGGGGCCGAGGGGCGCTGTGCGGGGGGTCCCGGGGCCGAGGGGCGCCGTGGGGGGGGTTCTCGGGGCAGCCCGGGGCCGAGGGGCGCCGTGGGGGGGGTCCCGGGGCCGAGGGGCGCCGTGGGGGGGGTTCTCGGGGCAGCCCGGGGCCGAGGGGCGCCGTGGGGGGGGTCTCGGGGCAGCCCGGGGCCGAGGGGCGCCGTGGGGGGGGCTGAGGGGCGCAGTGGGGGGGTCTCGGGGCAGCCCGGGGCCGAGGGGCGCAGGGGGGGGTCTCGGGGCAGCCCGGGGCCGAGGGGCGCCGTGGGGGGGTTCTCGGGGCAGCCCGGGGCCGAGGGGCGCCGTGGGGGGGTTCTCGGGGCAGCCCGGGGCCGAGGGGCGCCGTGGGGAGGGGACTCTGAGCAGCCCGGGGCCGAGGGGCGCCGTGGGGGGGGGTTTCGGGGCAATCCGGGGCCGAGGGGCGCCGTGGGGGGGCTGAGGGGCGCAGTGGGGGGGTCTCGGGGCAGTCCGGGGCCGAGGGGCGCAGGGGGGGGGTTTCGGGGCAGCCCGGGGCCGAGGGGCGCCGTGGGGGGGGGCTGAGGGGCGCAGTAGGGGGGTCTCGGGGCAGCCCGGGGCCGAGGGGCGCAGTGGGGGGGGTCCCGGGGCCGAGGGGCGCAGTGGGGGGGGTCCCGGGGCCGAGGGGCGCAGTGGGGGGGGACTCGGGGCAGTCCGGGGCCGAGGGGCGCAGGGGGGGGCTGAGGGGCGCAGTAGGGGGGTCTCGGGGCAGTCCGGGGCTGAGGGGCGCCGTGGGGAGGGGACTCTGAGCAGCCCGGGGCCGAGGGGCGCAGGGGGGGGGTTTCGGGGCAGCCCGGGGCCGAGGGGAGGGCTGAGGGGCGCCGTGGGGAGGGGTCCCGGGGCCGAGGGGCGCAGGGGGGGGTTTCGGGGCAGCCCGGGGCTGAGGGGCGCCGTGGGGGGGGGGCTCTGAGCAGCCCGGGGCCGAAGGGCGCAGGGGGGGGGGTTTCGGGGCAGCCCGGGGCCGAGGGGCGCGGGGGGGGGTTTCGGGGCAGCCCGGGGCCGAGGGGCGCCGTGGGAAGGGCTGAGGGGCGCCGTGGGGAGGGCTCTGGGCCGCCCCTCCCGAGCCTGGCGCCGCCTCCCCGCTTTTCCGGCTCCCGCGGTTTGGTTCCGGTGCAGGCCGGGCCGCCGCTCGCGGAGGGGAAGCGGCAGCTCCGGCCAGCGGCGCATCGACCCCGGCGAGTGCCGCTCCCGGGCCGGGCTGCGGGCCCCCAGCATGTGAGCCGCCGCCGCCGCGGAGGGATGCTCGTACCCGGCGGCGGCCCGCCCCGCGCCATGGAGAGCCCGCCGCTCGTCATCCGCATCACCATCCCGGACGGCGGCGCCGTGGACTGGACCGTCCACCCCGCACCGCAGCTGCTCTTCAGGGACGTGCTGGTGAGTCCGCCCCGCTCGGGGCGCCCGGCTTCTCCCCTCCCCCTTCGTCCCCCCCCACCCCGGGGTGCTGGGCTCCCGTCTCCCCCTCCCCTCGGGGCGCCCGGCTTCTCCCCTCCCCCTTCGTCCCCCCCCACCCCGGGGTGCTGGGCTCCCGTCTCCCCCCCCCTCGGGGCGCCCGGCTTCTCCCCTCCCCCTTCGTCCCCCCCCACCCCGGGGCGCTGGGCTCCCGTCTCCCCCCCCTCGGGGTGCCCGGCTTCTCCCCTCCCCCTTCATCTCCCCCCACCCCGGGGTGCTGGGCTCCCGTCTCCCCCCTCCCCTCGGGGCGCCCGGCTTCTCCCCTCCCCCTTCGTCCCCCCCCACCCCGGGGCGCTGGGCTCCCGTCTCCTCCTCCCCTCGGGGCGCCCGGCTTCTCCCCTTCCCCTTCCTCTCCCCCCCCACCCCGGGGTGCTGGGCTCCCGTCTCTCCCTCCCCTCGGGGCGCCCGGCTTCTCCCCTCCCCCTTCGTCCCCCCCCACCCCGGGGTGCTGGGCTCCCGTCTCCCCCTCCCCTCGGGGCGCCCGGCTTCTCCCCTCCCCCTTCGTCCCCCCCACCCCGGGGCGCTGGGCTCCCGTCTCCCCCTCCCCTCGGGGCGCCCGGCTTCTCTCCTCCCCCTTCATCTCCCCCCCCACCCCGGGGTGCTGGGCTCCCGTCTCCCCCCTCCCCTCGGGGCGCCCGGCTTCTCCCCTCCCCCTTCATCCCCCCCACCCCGGGGCGCTGGGCTCCCGTCTCCTCCTCCCCTCGGGGCGCCCGGCTTCTCCCCTCCCCCTTCATCTCCCCCCCCACCCTGGGGTGCTGGGCTCCCGTCTCCTCCTCCCCTCGGGGCGCCCGGCTTCTCCCCTCCCCCTTCGTCCCCCCCCACCCTGGGGTGCTGGGCTCCCGTCTCCTCCTCCCCTCGGGGCGCCCGGCTTCTCCCCTCCCCCTTCGTCCCCCCCCACCCCGGGGTGCTGGGCTCCCGTCTCCTCCTCCCCTCGGGGCGCCCGGCTTCTCCCCTCCCCCTTCATCTCCCCCCCCACCCCGGGGTGCTGGGCTCCCGTCTCCCCCTCCCCTCGGGGCGCCCGGCTTCTCCCCTCCCCCTTCGCCCCCCCCCACCCCGGGGCGCTGGGCTCCCGTCTCCTCCCCTCGGGGCGCCCGGCTTCTCCCTCCCCCTTCATCTCCCCCCCCACCCCGGGGTGCTGGGCTCCCGTCTCCTCTCCTCGAGGTGCCCGGCATCTCCCCTCCTTCTTCCTCCCCTTCTCGGGGTGCCCCCTTCCCCCCCCGGGGTGCCCGCCTTTCCTTTCCCCTCCCCACCCCTTCGGGGTGCCCAGCTTCTTCCCTCCTCCTCCTCCTTCTCTTCTCCCCTCCCCACCATATCGATGTTTGGCTTTCCCCCTCTCTCCTTCTCCCCCTTGGGATGCCCAGCTTCCCCTTCCCTTATCCTCCCCTGGGGGTGCCCAGCTTCTTCCCTCCTTCACACCTCCCTCATGGCACCCATCTTCCTTCCCTCCTCAAACTCCCCCAGGTCCCCAGCTTCTTCCCAAGCCTCCCTGGGGTGCCTGGGCCAGCTTCCCAAAGTTCCCTCCTGTCTCTCCTCCCACAGGGATGCTCAGCTTGGAGTGGGACCCAGGAATTGTTCACGCCTTTCCCATCCTCCAGGGCGCTAAAGCAGTGGTTTTCAACCTGCAGTCCCCAGGCCCCTCGGGGTCTGCAAACTATGGCTAAGATTTCCAAAGGGGTCCACATCACCATTTGAAATTGTTTAGGGGTCTGCAAATGAATTAAGGTTGAAAACCACTGCACTAAAGCATAACAGCCCCTTAGCGTCAGCAAGCAGGGTTGCACTGTAGATGCAGATTCTTTATCCTTCCCCTGACTGTGCATAGGAAAATTCAGGTGATGAGGTTGGGAGCAGTAGCTAAAAGATTCTTTACTAATGTAAAGGGATTTTACGTCTCAGTGGGAGGAACATTGATCTAGAAGCTGCCTTACTCAGGACATGTGGGATGTGACAAATGGAAACACTGATTAATTAGACAATATTTATCATATTTCATCCACCTTGTCTCTCTAATATCCTGGAACTACATGGCTACAATAAGACTGCATCCAACAATATTTACAGTAACTTTAAATGTCTCTTTAGTCAACTTACTATAACTTAAACCAGTTTGTAAACAGACACACTGTTGAAGCTAAGTGGGGCGGGATAGGTATTTTCCAGGTTTGGGCTTTCTGTGGCCTGGTGTACACTTGGAAGTTTTACTGATTGTCGATAAATTGTATAGTCAATTGTTTGATCACACTTTGGTTTGTTATTTGATTATAAAAAATATTCAAGAGACCAAATAACCAGTGTCTGTCAGGTTTATTAATATGGTACACGAAAAAGATTCTATACGATACCAGTCTCCGAAGAGCATTTCTGTGCAGCGGTGTTTCATTCACCTTATGCAGAAGGTGTGCTCCCCAAGTTACACATTTCAGCTGGTATTATTTGTATGATTTTACAAGTTACACATTTCTTTACATGTCACTAAAATCCAGCCTATCCGTTTGTTCTGGCCCCTAACTTCTTGTTCTGTTCCTTTCTTATTTTTGTTTTGGATACTACTATTTCAGCTACTGGTCCATGAAGGTAATTCACTAGCTTGTACTAAGACGTAGAACGAATGTATCTTGATTTTGACAAGTTTCCTATCTGCTTGTGCCAAATGCTTACTTCAGCAAATGCAAGATGCTATGGGAAACTTAGCATAAGTTTTAGGCTATGTCACTGTTACGGTATTTGTGCTTACCAGTATCAGTGCTTAATGCATATTAATATATATAGATGGTGCAGACAATACATATTATTAATGAGATATATGCTAGTCAGCATATATTAGTCAACACAAATATAACTTTTTCCTTTTAGGGGTATGATTTTTTTTTTAACCAGTTTGTGTGACACCAGAAAAATCCCTAAAATGGATACAGTTATACAAGTCTAAAGATGCCTTATATCTGTATCACTTATTCACCTTCTCATCCTGGAATACGTTATGTAAGCACTTTTATAAAGTATAATTATGTTCGCACTACAGAGGTTGTATCGCTTTAGATATACCGGTATTATTAAAGTGGTACAACTTTTATGTGTAAACAAGCCCTTAATGAGCTGAAATTAAGTGGTCAGGTGGACACCTTGAAAAGTAATAACAATAACATTTATAGGGTCTCTTTCTCAGAGGTGCTGAGCATGCAAAACTCCAGATGAAGTAAGCAGGAGCAGCAGATGCTCAGCATCTCTGAAAATCAGAAAACTATTAATTTAATACGCATTGTGAATGTGCTGGGTATGGTACAAAACAGATTAAGACTAGGTTCGTACCCTAAGGAGGTTAAAAATTTGTAGAAGCAACACAAATCAGAACACAGTGTATCAGGTTATTGAACACAGGGTGCTGCAGGATCTTTATTTTTTTGAAATAAAGTGATTTTTTTTTCTAAATTTAACTTCTTTACTCTTTGAAATCCAAAGCTGTCTCCTTAATATCTAAATCCCTTTTTGAAAATGAGATTTAAGCTCCTGAATCAGTTTGGCATTGCAATGCTGAGCATAGCAACACCTTAATATCTTTAAAAATCTGAGTCCTAATGCCTAGTGTGCTGTTCTACACACTAATCCATGCCCCCATTAAGTTTAATATTCAGTTGTTATATTCCTGCTTAAGGATTGCATCTTGGAAGAGCACTGATAATTGGCGGAATGGTACAGATATGTTTGTTTAAGAAATTAAATAATCATGAAAGCCTTAATTCAGAAAGATAAGTATGTGCCTATCTTTCAGCACTAAGTAGTCCCACAGAATTGGGACTACTCACATGTTTAAAATTAGACTCATACTTAAACACCTTGCTGAACTGGGACCTAAGTGCTACTGTTTGGAACACCACTGCAAGTGATTTTCTGTGTATATCAGTTTTGCAAACTTTGAAGTGATCAGTAAACAGATTTATTTAAAGATTTTTCACTACTAAGTGGATTACAGTGCACTGATTTTTTCATTAATCTGTCTAGATTCACATGCTGTCCCATCACCATGGAGTCTGAACACCTTAAGGAGCAGGTCTTATATTTCTCTCACTTACACTGATGAGAATTCCATAGAATTACACTGATGTAGTGTAATTACACCGATGAAGTGAGCTGTAGCTCACGAAAGCTTATGCTCAAATAAATTGGTTAGTCTCTAAGGTCCCACAAGTACTCCTTTTCTTTTTGCGAATACAGACTAACACGGCTGTTACTCTGAAAACTGATGTAAAAGCTGGTTTAAGTGTAAGGAGAATGAGGCCGCTGGTATCTAACAGCCAGGCAAACCCTGCTACAAGCAATAGGTTTTAAATGTTCAGTTTTCTTTCCTTACAGATACAAATTGTTTTACAATCCTCCACAGAACAGTTTTGACAGATTTCTTGTTTAGTCTACCATTATCTGACTTTTCTCTTCATTGTTAATGGCCTTATGTTTTGTTGGATAAAACACCTGTTGTTCTATACACTGATTACTTGAACATTTGTCTGCAAGATTTATAGGATTTTATTGTTTGTGAGTTGTGGGGATTCTCCATTCCAACATCACTGCTGAAAGTTAGGATATTGTGAGTTTGGGTCAATGAAAGAGCTCCAAAATGTTAGAGTGTAAGGGTTCCTACACATCAGGTGAAAAGATTCTTAACCCCAGATCAATTTTATGAATTCATGTTTTAAAGTTTGGTGTTTCATCTGGTGCATTGACTTAATAGCAAGGTGGGACACTAAGCAGAGTAAAGATACCTTACCAATAATTCACTATGAGACAGGTTTGTGATCTAGTCCACTTTTACAGATCTTAAATTAATGGATTTAGATTTTTCAGGGTTTTTTTTTCAAATCATAATGTAAAATGTGAACTTTAAGGTGAAAATATAAAGCAGGCTAGTAACCCGAGAGTGATGGTAAATCATAATTTTGGGAGTCTAGAGCCTGAGTTGGAGTTCTTTGAGCCCTCAGATATGGTCCTTTCTCAGAGCCCACACATCCTCTCCTCACATATATGCTGCTGGTAGACACCCAAAGCTTGTGATGGTTTAACTAAAATATATTTTTATATTGGTTCAATTGAAATTTGTCTCTGCAGGGATTTGCAGGGTTTAAGTATCTCGATTTAAAAACCAATTTTAGTTAAACCACTGCAAGTTTTGTGTGCAGACAAGACCTTAGTTCTTTGTACTGAATTTGTACAGTTAGACTGTAAGCTCTTGCAGAGAGGGATTATATTTTCTTAAGTTTTCTGTAGAACATCTACTGTTCTCTAGAAATAATTAAACACAAAGAATTCTCTTAACACCACACTGAGTTTTGTGTTGCCTAAATTTTTGTGATTTTTTGACTGTGCAAAGTTTCCACGGAATCATTGTCATCTGTGTTGCACATCCTCTGTCTGTTGTTTAAACTGTAGTATATAAAGGTAATTTATTTTAACACATCTAAGATAAAAAAGCAAGAAATAGTTATATATCTATAATTTGGCCCAGTTAACTCTTTACTGATATATTTGCTGCTTTTTCATTATATCAATTATCCCATTTTAAATATTGCATCTCCCGTTTCATTTCTTAGTTTTATTCAGAGGGAAAAAAGAAAAATAATGGGACCGTGATTACTGAGGGTCCAATCATGTGAGATGCTGAGCACTCCAAGGTGTATAACATTTATTTGCAATAAATAACATTATTCATTTATTCATGACCTGTTTGTGACAATGTCAGTGAAAAGCTTGCATGACATGAGAAATCAGACAGCAGGCAGGAAAAATCACGCTATGCATGTATGCCATACCCCACATGACATATTGCAAACTCACTGTTGACTGATGACAACACGCAGACGAGAAGGCCTGCATGAATTGATCTTCCACTGAATTTTGAGTAACTTTGCAATACCCAAGGCAGTTTTTGATCTGAAAAAAAAAAAAAAGTTATACTGTAGCATAGAAAATGTGTTTAAAATATTAGACACAAAAATGCACCATTTGGGACAGAAATGTGTAACATACACAGAAATTCTACATTTCTGGCCCTTCTGGTATATGCAGTTTGATTCTGTCCTTAGAAGATCATTGTTGTGGAAGTAGTTCAGGCAAGGGCAAAAAAAACTTTTTTAAATAAAACACACTGCCCAGTGTGTAGATGAGAAATATTTACACTTCTTTGATACTTTGGCCTCATTTCTTACTGGACAACCAGTGCATTTTTTTTATTTCAGACCAACTATGAATCCACTCATGTATTTATGCAGGATTTAAACTTCAATTAAAATAAAAGAATAATACTAAAAACTTTATAGCTCATATGGTTGCAGAGAGAATCTTCCAAATGTAAACCAGAGCTTTCTGGTGAGCCTGCAGCAGGCATCACTAATGCATCCCTATCCTTCAAAGCTTTCCTGTGCAGTAGCAGAGTGAAATCAACAAGATTTTAGTTATTGTCCCGTCTGCCGTTCAGATCCATAGATGCCGGTGCTGGGGGTGCTGTTGCACCCCCTGACTTCAAGTGGTTTCCATCATATACAGGGTGTACGGTTTGGTTCAATGGCTCTCAGCACCCCCATTATAAAAGTTGTTCCAGCACCCCTGTTCAGATCCATGTGGGCAGCAGAGGTAGGCACAAAAGCTACTTATGGTTGGGGAGAAGGACCAGAAAACAGAAGCTGAGCAAGTTATAAAGTAATGAACCACTCTCTCCCCAACAGTCGGGATGGTTTGGGGTAGAAAGAGAGAGCGCTCCTTCTCAAGTACAGAAATGATTTATAAACCTCCATTTATATCACTTGCCTTGAAGAGTTCCACATGCATTTTTTTGTACCCTAAGGACAAAATAAACTCTTTACATTGCAAGAAAAATTAAAATGGAATATTTGTTCTGAAGTTATGATCAAGTGATTTAAATACTGTTCTGCCCTCCCGGGGGGCATAGGGGGGAGGAAGGGGGAGACTGATTGAAACTGCTTTGAATCGTATGCTAAAAGTTTGGGGGAGAGGGGTTTAAAGACTCTCTTCTCTGTAATAGAGGAACCGTTAAGTTTAATGTACGCTGAAATATCTCAAGCACTTCTAGTTAGAAATATGGCTTATTCTGTCCTATGTCATTGTTTAGGATGTCATTGGACAGGTTTTGCCTGATGCAACGACAACAGCATTTGAATGTAAGTACAACTTATTTAACTTCTGTCTGCAGTATGTCTGGTATGGGCTCCTCTGCTCACATTATGCAGTTGTCATTTTTTAAGTAAATAATGTTTATGTTCATTATATGTTACAGTTAAATATTTATACATTAATGCAAGTTTAATGATGATACCGAGCTAAGTAATATTTTATTATTTAATTACATCTTGAGTGAGCATATCTCTACAATATAGCTTTAATTACCAACGTGACCTTATCATGCTCTGACTCCTCACTGCAATTATATGGCTTGAATTAAATGAAAAGAATAAAGTACCTGTAGATCTAGGATTGTAATTTGAAAATTTAATTCTCGCTTTAAAAAACAAAAGAGCTGCAAAGTGCAGCTTTTAAAAGAAATATGGTACAGAATGTAGAATAATACCAGGCATGGGAGCATAGCAATTGCTGCATTGAAACCCCGGCTCAACTAGATTTGGGACTTTTCCTTTTTAATTTAGTGGAGACTGACCATATTATGGAGGATGAACCCTTGGTTTCGCCTGGGAAAGGAGTTTTCTGCATACTACATCCGCTGCAGGCTGTTGAGGCAGGAGAAGAATAATGATTGCCGAGATCTTATCCTATTTATGCTCTTGTATGAGGAGATGATCTCTTTTCTCATAGGTGAAGATAAGTGTCATAATATGACAGTCAGATACAGTGCATGTAGTGTTATGGGGTGACTGCCTCTATTACCTTGAGATCAGCTGTTTCTTTGGATCTAGGAAGATGATATCCCGTGTTCATAAGGCTGGATTTGACAGTTGTAGCACAGGTGTCGAGGGCCACACTCCTCCACAATAACAGGGAAAGGTTTGGTTTTGTTTTAAATAGGTTTCTCTGACAATGGGAGGGCTGGAGTCTGTGTTTTCCCAGCCGTAAAGAACAAAGACTGCTCCGTGGGAGGAGGTAGCACTTTCTTCCCATTAGAAGGATGCTCATGAGATGCCAAGTCATAGAATCATAGAATATCAGGGTTGGAAGGGACCCCAGAAGGTCATCTAGTCCAAACCCCTGCTCGAAGCAGGACCAATTCCCAGTTAAATCATCCCAGCCAGGGCTTTGTCAAGCCTGACCTTAAAAACCTCTAAGGAAGGAGATTCTACCACCTCCCTAGGTAACGCATTCCAGTGTTTCACCACCCTCTTAGTGAAAAAGTTTTTCCTAATATCCAATCTAAACCTCCCCCACTGCAACTTGAGACCATTACTCCTCATTCTGTCATCTGCTACCATTGAGAACAGTCTAGAGCCATCCTCTTTGGAACCCCCTTTCAGGTAGTTGAAAGCAGCTATCAAATCCCCCCTCATTCTTCTCTTCTGCAGGCTAAACAATCCCAGCTCCCTCAGCCTCTCCTCATAACTCATGTGTTCCAGTCCCCTAATAATTTTTGTTGCCCTTCGCTGGACTCTCTCCAATTTATCCACATCCTTCTTGAAGTGTGGGGCCCAAAACTGGACACAGTACTCCAGATGAGGCCTCACCAATGTCGAATAGAGGGGAACGATCACGTCCCTCGATCTGCTCGCTATGCCCCTACTTATACATCCCAAAATGCCATTGGCCTTCTTGGCAACAAGGGCACACTGCTGACTCATATCCAGCTTCTCGTCCACTGTCACCCCTAGGTCCTTTTCCGCAGAACTGCTGCCTAGCCATTCGGTCCCTAGTCTGTAGCTGTGTATTGGGTTCTTCCGTCCTAAGTGCAGGACCCTGCACTTATCCTTATTGAACCTCATCAGATTTCTTTTGGCCGAATCCTCCAATTTGTCTAGGTCCTTCTGTATCCTATCCCTCCCCTCCAGCGTATCTACCACTCCTCCCAGTTTAGTATCATCCGCAAATTTGCTGAGAGTGCAATCCACACCATCCTCCAGATCATTTATGAAGATACTGAACAAAACCGGCCCCAGGACCGACCCTTGGGGTACTCCACTTGATACCGGCTGCCAACTAGATATGGAGCCATTGATCACTACCCGTTGAGCCCGACAATCTAGCCAGCTTTCTACCCACCTTATAGTGCATTCATCCAGCCCATACTTCCTTAACTTGCTGACAAGAATACTGTGGGAGACCGTGTCAAAAGCTTTGCTAAAGTCAAGAAACAATACATCCACTGCTTTCCCTTCATCCACAGAACCAGTAATCTCATCATAAAAGGCGATTAGATTAGTCAGGCATGACCTTTCCTTGGTGAATCCATGCTGACTGTTCCTGATCACTTTCCTCTCATGCAAGTGCTTCAGGATTGATTCTTTGAGGACCTGCTCCATGATTTTACCAGGGACTGAGGTGAGGCTGACTGGCCTGTAGTTCCCAGGATCCTCCTTCTTCCCTTTTTTAAAGATTGGCACTACATTAGCCTTTTTCCAGTCATCCGGGACTTCCCCGGTTCGCCACGAGTTTTCAAAGATAATGGCCAATGGCTCTGCAATCACAGCCGCCAATTCCTTCAGCACTCTCGGATGCAACTCATCCGGCCCCATGGACATTAGTTTTCCTTCCCTCCTGTACAATTTAGAGATGTTGGCCAACTTATCTACATTCTTCCTTTTTCTTTTCTTTGTTATGATGATGGAGGAATGGCTGGGCCAAACCTGAGCCATACTATGATCCCGTATTCGAGGTCACAACATCCCTTCCAGGGCCTGCCACCCCCTGGGGACAGGACCTGTCACCCTCCCCAAGGGCCTTGGTTTCAGAAGGGGAGTATGTAAAGGGGGCTAGGCGAGGGATCTTTTGCACTAATGGGGAGGCTGTGACATGGGGGCTGAAGAGGGCATGGGGAATATTTAAGGGGTATTGTTGTATACTTACTTTTAATTCCTAAAACCTTTTAGTACCGTGTAATAACGCTTAATAAAATGGTGTAGTCTAAATAAACTGTTTTTTTTTTCATAGTTTATACATGGGTTTTTTTATATGGGTCATTTGAGGTATTTTATTAATGTAAATGTAATAAGTAAAAACATTTATAGTGGATAAAACATAATAAGACATTTTTAAAAAATGAAAAATTGCAAAAAATAAAAAGTTCACAGGGCTCTGTAAGTAGGCCAAGATCCTACCGTAATTGAAGTCTGTAGAAAGCTCTCATTTACTCCATTAATGCAGATTTGGGACTGATACTGACTTGCTTATTTTCTTTCCTTCTTTCTTTTTGTAACTTTTCACTCTTTTTATCATTTTTGGTTCCCATGGCATTGTTTTCAAGAAGAATAATTTGTGAAGGGCAGTCAAACTTCTCTGCCTCAGGCAATAAGATCAGTGGTCTATTTAAGAGTGCATAGGCTTATAGGCTTTCTAGTGCTCCTTTCTAATATTTTAATTATCATGGGTCTGTGCTAGAGGAAAGGTTCCACCAATTTTCTCCAAAAGGTTTGCCCTGGTAGAGATGGGTTTACAAAAAGAGCCATGGGATGTTGCATCTGGTTTGTGAATCTGCATGCTGTGTATTGATGCTGGAAGTGAGAGAGTATATATGATAGAAGGTAAGGTGCAGAGTACTTGGTTGTATTGTGCTTGAGGGATAATCATGGGCATAGAAAATTAAAGGAAATAATTGTTTTGTGAGCCTTCGAGTGCTTTTGTTGCTTTTACGCCACATGTTTGTTTTCAACTAAAAAACGTATCCTGTGGATAAGAACTGTGTTTGTAAATGTCCATTTCCCCTGAGCCTGGGACATGTACCCTTCCCCATTGTAAAACCTAAGACTTGCTATAGGGACCTGAGCAAAACCAGGCTCTAGACCTTACCATTTCTTTTATGATTTGTTGATTTGTGTTACCTATTTCCCATATCACAGATTAGCTTTGTTTGAACTTCATGCACCAGTAAGAGTCCCTGCAATCACAGCAGTAGCCCATATTAATGGTACCATGTGTAGAACTTTCCTGGAAATACACATCTGCTGCTGTGCTTTCAGTTCATGTCTCTAGTCTGTCATTTACATCTGCACAAAACTATTTCCCCTGCCATTTAACTGGCATCTAAAATATGTTATGTATGTTGATGCTTGGTTTCCTGGTTACTCTATCCATATCAAATGCCTAGATTTTACTGGTATAAATGTCCTTCTCACCTGTTTGTTTACTTTCCAGTCATGGATAATTGCCGGCTAGTATAGTCTCCTCTACTGTTTGTTTAGTTGTTGTTATCTACACTGTGTCATCCATTGCAGCCTCTACCTGGGGCTGTGCTTCTTCTACCATTGGACCTTTATGTGGATTTCACCATTGTATTACACGGTGCTACAAATAAAATGACTAACAACATATGGCCTGTTATGATCCTTTTATCCAAACAATGCCATTTTGTGTATTTGTGACACACTGCAGATTTTGCAAAGATTGCTTCATAATATTTGTTTACCATCTGCTGCACTCTATTTGGTATCTTGCTAGGATTTTTTCCTCCATTTTAAGTGACATTAGCAAAATCCAGCCAGTACATAGGCTTTTTGGTTCTACTTTTGCTTCCCTAATGTGCTGGAAAATCAGATTGTTGTGCTCTAGGCAAGTAGACAAGCTTGAAATTCTTCTCTCTGAATCAGTGCATCATCTATAGCCAGTTTGGAGGCTATACCCAGTTATATTTTTTGGTAGGATGGCAAAAGAATCTCTGCATTTAACATGAGAAATATAGTCTCTGATTAAGAAAAAATTGTCCTTTTAATATCTTCTTTCATCGGTATGTTTGTATCTTTCCTGTATTCTTCATGTAACTGTAAGGAGTTTTCACAGTTCTGAGTACTCTGGAGCTATTTTCATATCATTTGAATCTAATCCTGTGTGACCTGGTGATCTGAGGATGTTCTTCCAGTGGGCTGTGAGAGTTCATCAGCTACACCCTTGCGTGTTTCTAGCGTCAGTTTTTCCCCCCCCTTGAGCCTGACTTGTTTAACAACTCTGGTCTTTCTCTGTCTTTTAAATATATTTTTTGCTCATCTACTTTTACTTCTGATCCCCTCTCTGCTTACAGTGCTTTCATTGTGGTCACTATTCTAACGACAGCTTTCTTCAGTGTTTCTGATTCTCATGCTAGAGCAAGTTTGTTTTCAGCCAAGTTGTAGTTTTACAAACCTCTCCTCCTTTTTCTGTCTCTTATATGCTTTCAGGCAAGGAAACATTCAGTTTCAACTCACTAACTCTTCCAAGTCTTTTCATCATTCTTGACTCGATACAGGTTGGTAAGTCTAGAGAACATTTTTAGCAGCCTGGCAACTTACTAGTTAAATTTCCATGTGTCCTCAAGACTATTACACAAGGTAACTGTGCCATCCACTTCTCCGTTCAAAGCCATCTTTCCAGTGTCTTCTGATTCCACTCTGGTAGATTTATAAACTCTAGCTCTCTAAGTATTTTCAGTGACATACTTCCACACTGTTATTTCTTCCCCTCTGAGCTCTTTTTGCTCTTTTTCATTATTGCTTTGGAGTTTTCTGCTAGATTTTTCAAAAAAGAATGAACATCTTCCTTTGCCCAACTAATTTAGATCTGTTGCTGAACTAATGTGTGTAATTATGAGTAGAGGTTAATTTTCATCCAGGGAAATATTCACACATTTTGTGTGATGTTCTGTGCAAAGGCTGTGATTTTTTTTAAAAAGGGACTTAAGCGAGTCAGACATCCATCTCCCATAGGCTTCCAATGAGAATTGGGTGCATAGGTCTCTTTGAAAATCCCAGCCCAAAAACACGTGTGGTTGATTTCCCCTCCCTCTCCCCCCGCCCCAGCCTACAAATATACATGCATTTAACACTGCCACATTTTTGTGCTTAAAAACTTAAATGTCTTGTGGAAAGCAGTTTAGAAAGACCACTGTGTCCGAGGCTCTATCTGTGCTATGAGCTAGGTGTATAATTCCCCTGCTCGTGTCCGCATATGTTTGCTGAGTTAGCATGAGTCTAAGGGTAAGTCTACACTACAAAATTAGGTAGAATTTATAGAAGTCGGTTTTTTAGAAATCGGTTTTATATATTCAAGTGTGTGTCCCCACAGAAAATGCTCTAAGTGCATTAAGTGCATTAACTTGGCGGAGTGCTTCCACAGTACCGAGGCAAGCATTGACTTCCGGAGCTTTGCACTTTGGGTAGCTATCTCACAGTTCCTGCAGTCTCCACTGCCCATTGGAATTCTGGGTTGAGATCCCAATGCCTGATGGGGCTAAAACATTGTCGCGGGTGGTTCTGGGTACATATCGTCAGGCCCCCGTTCCCTCCCTCCCTCCGTGAAAGCAGCAGCAGACAATCGTTTCGCGCCTTTTTTCTTGTTACCTGTGCAGACACCATACCACGGCAAGCATAGAGCCCGCTCAGGTAACCGTCACCGTTATGTCTCCTGGGTGCTGGCAGACGTGGTACTGCATTGCTACACAGCAGCAGCAACCCCTTGCCTTGTGGCAGCAGACGGTACAATAGGACTGGTAGCCGTCATCGTCATGTCCGAGGTGCTCCTGGCCACATTGGCCAGGAGCGCCTGGGCAGACATGGGTGCAGGGACTACATTAGAAGTGACTTGACCAGGTCATTCTCTTTAGTCCTGCAGTCAGTCCTATTGAACCATCTTATGGTGAGCAGGCAGGTGATATGGATTGCTAGCAGTCCTATTGTACCATCTTCTGCCGGGCAGGCAAGAGATGAGGATGGCTAGCAGTCCTATTGTACCATCTTCTGCCAAGCAGCCGTGAGATGTGGATGGCTTGCAGTCCTTCTGCACTGTCTGCTGCCAGCCAAAGATGTAAAAGATAGATGGAGTGGATCAAAACAAGAAATAGACCAGATTTGTTTTGTACTCATTGCTTCCCCCTCTCCCCCGTCTAGGGGACTCATTCCTCTAGGTCACACTGCAGTCACTCACAGAGAAGGTGCAGCGAGGTAAATCTAGCCATGTATCAATCAGAGGCTAGACCAACCTGCTTGTTCCAATAAGAACAATTACTTAGGTGCACCATTTCTTATTGGAACCCTCCGTGAAGTCCTGCCTGAAATACTCCTTGATGTAAAGCCACCCCCTTTGTTGATTTTAATTCCCTGTAAGCCATGTCATCAGTCGCCCCTCCCTCCGTCAGAGCAACGGCAGACAATTGTTCCGCGCCTTTTTTCTGTGTGGACGCCATACCAAGGCAAGCATGGAGGCTGCTCAGCTCACTTTGGCAATTAGGAGCACATTAAACACCACACGCATTATCCAGCAGTATATGCAGCACCAGAACCTGGCAGAGCGATACCGGGTGAGGAGGCGACGTCAGCGCGGTCACGTGAGTGATCAGGACATGGACACAGATTTCTCTGAAAGCATGGGCCCTGCCAATGCATGCATCATGGTGCTAATGGGGCAGGTTCATGCTGTGGAACACCGATTCTGGGCTCGGGAAACAAGCACAGGCTGGTGGGACTGCATAGTGTTGCAGGTCTGGGATGATTCCCAATGGCTGCGAAAGTTTCGCATGCGTAAGGGCACTTTCGTGGAACTTTGTGACTTGCTTTCCCCTGCCCTGAAGCGCATGAATACCAAGATAGAGCAGCCCTCACAGTTGAGAAGCGAGTGGCGATAGCCCTGTGGAAGCTTGCAACGCCAGACAGCTACCGGTCAGTTGGGAATCAATTTGGAGTGGGCAAATCTACTGTTGGGGCTGCTGTGATGCAAGTAGCCCACGCAATCAAAGATCTGCTGATATCAAGGGTAGTGACCCTGGGAAATGTGCAGGTCATAGTGGATGGCTTTGCTGCAATGGGATTCCCTAACTGTGGTGGGGCCATAGATGGAACCCATATCCCTATCTTGGCACCGGAGCACCAAGCCGCCGAGTACATAAACCGCAAGGGGTACTTTTCAATAGTGCTGCAAGTTCTGGTGGATCACAAGGGACGTTTCACCAACATTAACGTGGGATGGCCGGCAAAGGTACATGACGCTCGCATCTTCAGGAACTCTGGTCTGTTTCAAAAGCTGCAGGAAGGGACTTTATTCCCAGACCAGAAAATAACCGTTGGGGATGTTGAAATGCCTATAGTTATCCTTGGGGACTCAGCCTACCCCTTAATGCCATGGCTCATGAAGCCGTACACAGGCAGCCTGGACAGTAGTCAGGAGCTGTTCAACTACAGGCTGAGCAAGTGCAGAATGGTGGTAGAATGTGCATTTGGACGTTTAAAGGCGCGCTGGCGCAGTTTACTGACTCGCTTAGATCTCAGCGAAACCAATATTCCCACTGTTATTACTGCTTGCTGTGCCCTCCACAATATCTGTGAGAGCAAGGGGGAGACGTTTATGGCGGGGTGGGAGGTTGAGGCAAATCGCCTGGCTGCTGGTTACACGCAGCCAGACACCAGGGTGGTTAGAAGAGCACAAGAGGGCGCGGTACACATCAGAGAAGCTTTGAAAACCAGTTTCATGACTGGCCAGGCCTACGGTGTGAAAGTTTTGTTGGTTTCTCCTGGATGAAACCCCCCGCCCCTTGGTTCACTCTACTTCCCTGTAAGCTAACCACCCTCCCCTCCTCCCTTCGATCACCGCTTGCAGAGGCAATAAAGTCATTGTTGCTTCACATTCATGCATTCTTTATTCATTCATCACACAAATAGGGGGATGACTACCAAGGTAGCCCAGGAGGGGTGGTGGAGGAGGGAAGGAAAATGCCACACAACACTTTAAAAGTTTACAACTTTAAAATTTATTGAATGCCAGCCTTCTGTTTTTTGGGCAATCCTCTGTGGTGGAGTGGCTGGTTGGCCGGAGGCCCCCCCACCGCATTCTTGGGCATCTGGGTGAGGAGGCTATGGAACTTGGGGAGGAGGGTGGTTGGTTACATAGGGGCTGTAGTGGCAGTCTGTGCTCCAGCTGCCTTTGCTGCAGCTCAACCATACACTGGTTTGATCCTCCAGCAGCCTCAGCATTGAATCCTGCCTCCTCTCATCACGCTGCCGCCACATTTGAGTTTCAGCCCTGTCTTTAGCCCGCCACTTACTCTCTTCAGCCCGCCACCTCTCCTCCCGGTCATTTTATGCTTTCCTGCACTCTGACATTATTTGCCTCCACGCATTCGTCTGTGCTCTGTCAGTGTGGGAGGACAGCATGAGCTCAGAGAACATTTCATCACGAGTGCGTTTTTTTTTTCTTTCTAATCTTCATTAGCCTCTGGGAAGGAGAAGATCCTGTGATCATTGAAATACATGCAGCTGGTGGAGGGAAAAAAAAGGGGCAGCGGTATTTAAAAAGACACATTTTATAAAACAGTGGCTACACTCTTTCAGGGTAAACCTTGCTGTTAACATTACATACATAGCACATGTGCTTTCGTTACAAGGTCGCATTTTGCCTCCCCCCACTGCGTGGCTACCCCCTCAACCCTCCCCCCTCCCCGTGGCTAACAGCGGGGAACATTTCTGTTCAGCCACAGGCAAACAGCCCAGCAGGAATGGGCACCTCTGAGTGTCCCCTGAAGAAAAGCACCCTATTTCAACCAGGTGACCATGAATGATATCTCACTCTCCTGAGGATAACACAGAGAGATAAAGAACAAATGTTGTTTGAACGCCAGCAAACATACACTGCAATGCTTTGTTGTACAATGATTCCCGAGTAAGTTTTACTGGCCTGGAGTGGTAAAGTGTCCTACCATGGAGGACACAATAAGGCTGCCCTCCCCAGAAACCTTTTGCAAAGGCTTTGGGAGTACATCCAGGAGAGCCGCGAATGCCAGGGCAAAGTAATCCTTTCACATGCTTGCTTTTAAACCATGTATAGTATTTTAAAAGGTACACTCACCGGAGGTCCCTTCTCCACCTGCCGGGTCCAGGAGGCAGCTTTGGGTGGGTTCGGGGGGTACTGGCTCCAGGTCCAGGGTGAGAAACAGGTCCTGGCTGTTGGGAAAACCGGTTTCTCCCCTTGCTTGCTGTGAGCTATCTACAACCTCATCATCATCATCTTCTTCGTCCCCAAAGCCTGCTTCTGTGTTGCCTCCATCTCCATTGAAGGAGTCAAACAACACGGCTGGGGTAGTGGTGGCTGAACCCCCTAAAATGGCATGCAGCTCATCATAGAAGCGGCATGTTTGGGGCTCTGACCCGGAGCGGCCGTTCGCCTCTCTGGTTTTCTGGTAGGCTTGCCTCAGTTCCCTAAGTTTCACGCGGCACTGCTTCGGGTCCCTGTTATGGCCTCTGTCCTTCATGCCCTGGGAGATTTTGACAAAGGTTTTGGCATTTTGAAAACTGGAACGGAGTTCTGATAGCATGGATTCCTCTCCCCATACGGCAATCAGATCCCGTACCTCCCGTTCAGTCCATGCTGGAGCTCTTTTGCGATTCTGGGACTCCATCATGGTCACCTGTGCTGATGAGCTCTGCATGGTCACCTGCAGCTTGCCACGCTGGCCAAACAGGAAATGAGATTCAAGAGTTCGCGGTTCTTTTCCTGTCTGCCTGGCCAGTGCATCTGAGTTGAGAGTGCTGTCCAGAGCGGTCACAATGGAGCACTCTGGGATAGCTCCCGGAGGCCAATACCGTCGAATTGTGTCCACAGTACCCCAAATTCGACCCGGCAAGGCCGATTTAAGCGCTAATCCACTTGTCAGGGGTGGAGTAAGGAAATCGATTTTAAGAGCCCTTTAAGTCGAAATGAAGGGCTTCATCGTGTGGACGGGTGCAGGTTTACATCGATTTAACGCTGCTAAATTCGACCTAAAGTCCTAGTGTAGACCAGGGCTGTATAGCAGCATCCCCATGATACAAACCCACTGGTTTCAGGTGGGTTTGTACGTACTCAGCAGAGCTCAGCCATGCCTTTGCTGCCACTATCCATAATACTGCAGCTCTGCTATTTATGCTTGTACTACCTCAAATAAATATGAGCAGGGGAATCACACCGCTGAGTCATACCGTAGGTGTAGTAAAAGGAAAATCCAATTTCCAAATCTGGGGAAACGTAAATGTTAAAGGAATATAGTATCCTAATTGTACAAACTTCAGAAAGAAAGAGCAGTGTTAAATCATGGCAGGCAAAGATGGGAAACAAATCAAGCAAAAGGTAAATCAGTAAAAAATTATATATTGCTACAGATTGAGAGTGGGGTTCTGATCTGTCTATCTGATTACTTGTGCGTCTCGCATCACAAGGGTGTCTGAGTACCTCACAATAGTTAATGGAGATCAGAATCCTGCCTTATGCCTTTGGAAAACTTATTCCAATGTTAGATCCTAATTTAAAATATATATATTTTAAAATCCCTCGCTTTACATAAGCCTTTCTGAATCTTCTTGTTCTTTCCTCTGCGTCCAATACTACAGCAGCATCTTTCCTTATGTCACAAGGTATGCAGTTCTGTGTGTATGCATGTCTGTACCATAGCTCTTATTACAAAGGTGTGATTACATTGCACTATTCGTGAACCACTCACTCTCTTCTCCCACAGTTGTACTGTGCACAAATCCTCCCAGACAAACGTGCGTGCACACTAAGTTTGGCACTAGTCTAAACTGATGTGTGTATATATAGACATACAAATGAATGATCATGTGTTCCTTTACCTTTTTTTAAAGGTAAAGCTACTGTTTTTATTAGGTGTGATAGAAACCTATGCTTCCTGACGGATATCGGGAAGAAGCAGCATGACAGGGGGCAGATGAGCATGACAGGAAAGAATTCATGTAAGGACAGAATATTGTAGAATAAGAAGGATGGAGTGGTAAGAAAACAGATCGAGTTTTTGGTATTATGTTTTTTCTTTCAACAAAACTGAATACACTTAATTCCATCTTGGGAGACCTAGACCCATTAAGAAACCACTCAATCTTCACTCCGAGTTTACAGTGTCACTAGAATGACTTAATGGATTTGCATAAGGAGTAATATACTGTGCATAGACTGGAATTCCACAGGGAGGTTCTGCTAGCATCGTAAATTGTGAGAGCAAAGTTTCGAGTGCTTTGTTCTTGTCCCTGCTCTTAAAATGTAATTATAGCCTCTGTTTATGTGCATTTGGGATTACTTTGGTATATGCGGTTAGAGAATGTTCTGTTGTCATCCTTTTGTGCTCTTGCATCTCAAGTCTTTCAGCTGCTTGGTCTTGTTTTCCTCACTTGTTTCTTCCACACCACATGTCTAGGCCCCAGACGGTGATGATGTCAACAGTCATTTCAAGGTTCTGGGTTTTTTGTGTAATTGGCTTGCTCGTTCTGTTTATTTTCATTTGTTTGTAGAAGTTCCGTTGTTCAGGTAGAGTAAACAGGCATAATTGATTTATTAAAAACTGTAAATGGCTTTTCACTTAATGAATGTAATACTTTTTTATCAGATGAAGATGAGGACGGTGATCGGATTACTGTTAGAAGTGATGAAGAAATGAAAGCCATGCTATCCTATGTAGGTATATTGTAACAAGTGGCGAATGTTTTTCATGCTTTTCAATTTTCCTGTAATTTTATCCATTATTCTGCTTGTATTGAAGTGTTAAAAATAAACAAAAATAATCATAATGTATTCCTGTATTATGCGGAGGTGGTGGGTTTTTGTTTTTTTTGTTTTTTTGGGGGTTTTGTTTTATTTTTGTTTTTGTTTTTTGTTTTTTTTGTTTTGTTTTTTGTTTTTTGAAAATCACATGGAGTTGTGGGCATGCATGACATTTTTAAAAAGAGTTGTACACTTACTGATCATATGATGAACATTAGGAATAATGCATCTTAATGACTTTTGCATTAGGTATAGTGCAGACTAAATGGACTATCAATTTCTTGTATTTTTTATGCAGTACTTAAAGTAACGGCTCATTAAAAATGAACCCCTGGGCTCTAAAAAATTTTCCGAATCTACTTTCATCTGGAGACTATTTCACCCCTCCTAACAGAAGAGTTACATTGTAGCTGCAGGCTCAATATGCACAGAAGATTTAAAGATGTATTTCTGATGTATTTATATGTACAAAAAATCCTAAAAGCAAAACCAGTAACTTATTGAATCACAATTATTTTAACTCATTTTTAGCTACATTTATCTTTCTTGTTGTAAATTTAAGTGAAAATTTCCATTTAACACTTGCTTTGAAATGAAATGGATGAACAGGAAAATAACCAATAGTTTTATGGATCTTTTCTTTTAAGATGGATATTAAGTGCTAAAATCCACTTTTTGGCCAAAAAAGATTTTTTTTGTTTTCTGTTTTCTGTTTATTTCTTAACTTCGAGTGTTTCAAAATTAACTACTGTACAGCCATTGAAGTACCAGTCATCTGATTACAGATGCTTTTTGTGTGGGTTATAATGCGTTAGCTTAGTTTAGAATTTGTCATCAGAAATATACCGGGTGCTGTTTTGTTATCAAGGCTTATTTTAGGTGTCAACTATTTCTCCCAAAGCATAGAAATATAGAAAATTAGGGTTGGAAAAGATCTCAGGAGGTCATCTAGTCCAACCCCCTTCTCAAAGCAGGACCAACACCAACTAAATCATCCCAGCCAGGGCTTTGTCAAGCTGGGTCTTAAAAACCTCTCAGGAAGGAGATTCCATCACCTTCATAGGTAACCCATTCCAGTGCTTCACCACCCTCCTAGTGAAATAGTTTTTCCTAATATCCAAACTAGACCTCCCCCACTGCAACTTGAGACCATCCTCTTTGGAACCCCCCCTTCAGGTAGTTGAAGGCTACTGTCAAATCCTCCCTCACTCTTCTCTTCTGCAGACTAAATAAGCCCAATTCCCTCAGCCTCTCCTCATAAGTCATGTGCCTCAGCCCCCAAATAATTTTTGTTGCCCTCCGCTGGACTCTTTCAAATTTATCCACATCCCTTCTGTAGTGGGGGGCCCAAAACTGGATGCAATACTACAGATGTGGCCTCACCATTGCCCAATAGAGGGGATCGCCGCAAGTTTTCAAAGATAATGGCCAATGGCTCTGCAATCACATCAGCCAACTCCCTCAGCACTCTCGGATGCATTAGATCCAGCCCCATGGACTTGTGCATGTCCAGCTTTTCTAAATAGTCCTTAACCTGTTCTTTCACCACTGAGGGCTGCTCACCTCCTCCCCATACTGTGCTGCCCAGTGCAGCAGTCTGGGAGCTGATCTTGTCTGTGAAGACTGAGGCAAAAAAAGCATTGAGTACTTCAGCTTTTTCCACATCATCTGTCACTAAGTTGCCTCCCCCATTCAGTAAGGGTCCCACACTTTACCGGACCACCTTTTTGTTGCTAACATACCTGTAGAAACCCTTCTTGTTACCCTTCACATCCCTTGCTAGCTGCAACTCCAATTAGGAGATGTCTTTCAGTTTGCTACTGTAAAATTGTTAGTAGGTAAGTCTATTATCTTTGCTGAAGGTTTTAAAATAAACAAACATTTAGTGTGAGTTTGAATGAAAGACATTATAAGGTACCTATATGTAGTCATAGGCTGGATTTTGTGACTGGCTGTTTTGTAAGGCATTGTGTGTGTGTGCATGAATCCACATCTTTTCATATAAGTGTGTGTATGTGTGTGGATAGATGCGGACTCGTGTGTAGTAATAAAATGGCTAAAGGCCTGATCCATCATTTGCAGCAGGTGATAGGCAGAATGTTTAGATGTTTTTACTTGTTTTTGAACATATAGTAGCAAAAATTGAAAAAGGAAAAATTTTTAAAGAGCTGATTCTGTAGACCCTCCTTATCCAGAACTTCTGTGGATTGCAAAGACTGCAAAATTTACTTTGTAGGAGGAATCTGATTGGTTGATGAGAGTTCTAAGTATGTATGCCTGATATAATCACAGAGCTGGGACATGTTAGTGATTTGATACAAAGATCTAGTGCAAATATTTTATGTAGGTAATTACTTAGTACTTTTAAAAGTACAGTTACCGGATACACATGCTGCTGAGTTGAAAAACTGCATGTTTAGTCTCTGATCTCTAGTCACACACCTTACAATTTAATGAAGGACTAAATAAGCACATCTAGAAATGTTCAGCTAATCAAATGTCCTGATTATTTGAAACTTCCAGTGTGTCTCTTTGATAAAGTGAAAGAAATGATCATGTGTGCTCCCATAATAACACATTGTTTCATTGTTACTACTACTGCAGGAGGTTTGGGGGTTATTCTTTTCGTATAATGTGACAACATTTGTGGATACTTCAGTGTGTAATGGGGCTGACAAATTTACACTAATTGTGAGCTCAGCTGTAAAAAGTACGTAAAAGGTCATAAGATGCCAGAATAACATATAATAATGCTTATCTCAACTAACGTCTTCTCTTTTCCCCAAAAGGGCAGTTATTACTGACTTAGATACTATCTGAGAGACTGTCAAACAAAGACATTTTCCTTCTGAAAACTCTCTCCAGCTAAAAGGAGAGGGAACAAGGGATGTTATTAAAATGAATGAAACCCCTATTTAATACTTTACATTTCAAACATTTTAACTATTTTTCCTTTTTTTCTTTATCATTAATAAAAGCTTAAAAAGATGTTTAATGATGCATTCGCCATGGTACTAAGCAGGCTCAGGTCTCTGTATACCACACCCTGAACCTTGTTTAACACTGTTTAAGGTTGGACAGTGACTGAGTTGTATTAACATCTTTGGCCCATATGTTCCATCTAAATTAATACCTAAAGTAGGAATCTCTTAATTAGGGTTTATTGCTTTTTCACTGTGAACCCTAGAGTGGTAATCTTGCAGCCCTGCTTGGTTCCCTGCTCCTTCTATGACCAGATTCAAGGGTGAGAAATTATATCATCTGCCTTGTCTCTTGCCATTAGCAGATGGTGACATTCTCCTTTTGTGGGAAAGAGGCGCCTTCTGTTTCATAAATAGAGTGAAAACTAGAATGATTTCACTTTTTATCTTTCACAAAACTTCTCAGTATTGTGCTCATGGGTAAAATGACATGGAGTCCCTCTTCTTCATCTCTTATTTCCTTCCCCTCTTTTCTCTCTGCTACTGTCCTTTGAATGGCATAGCTGATCATTGAGGTGTGTGTGATGTCAGCTTAGTGAAGTGGTTTGGGGGAGGGCAGACAGAGAAACATAACTTTTATATATTTAGACAGAAATAAATGGAGGACTGGAATACAGCAAACATTTTTACACTTGGGTTTAATGGTGGAGAAGGTCATGTTTATTTTTTTCCTAGACCAAACGTGTATAACAAAGGTTGAGAATGTCAGCTCCTTAGGCTTAAACTAAAGTGGAAATATCCTAGTATTTGTTGACATCTGAATGTTTTCTGGCAATGTTTCAAAATCATCATGCCTTTTTATCAGGGGCATAAAGAAATTTTGTATTAAAACTGAAAATGTTTCCTTTTTATAACTGAAATCTTATCAATTATTTAAATTGCTGAGCAACCCCGGGCTCTTAATGGTGCACATTTATGTGCTGCATGTGACATGAAGGATATCTAGTGCATAAGAATTTTGTCACAGAAGTTATTATGTAGATAAGTGTGCAAGATACTAAGCTACAATGGGACCATTCTGTGTTTTTGAGCTTTTTGTTCACGCTGTGTATTTTTAAGGGACAGTGAGAAGAAAACCAAAATTGTAATAAATTGTCCTGTAAAAAAATGTAGTCATTTTGTTGCCACAGAGACTTGTACTGAAGGAGTTCTGCAGCCAAATGATGTTGAAAATGCTGCTGTGACAGCTGTTTTATGAATGTGTGTCAATCAACAACCTGTTTTCATAGTGTTTCTTTCAAGATACTTTTAGGACACCAATGGAACTAAAGCTTTTTCTCTGATGTGACTGCCTGATGAACACACTGTAAATTTTTAATTAAAATATGAAATGTTTTTTATTGTAAGAAAAATATTGCAAACCTACATATTCTGATCGTTGCTAATTAAATGAAGGACTGTGTTAAGCATTCTTTTGATATAGCCATTGTAATTTAAAATGGCCTTTTCCTCTATTGATTTGTAATATTCTCCAAGAAGCTTGAGGAAAGAATGTCTCTCTCCCTTTCAGTTTAGTTTTTCAACACTGATCAAACCCCTGATTTTTTTAATCTGTGTTTCTTGCTGAGTGCAAGCCAATGAGAATATAGCACAGCATTAGGAGTTGCATGTAGAGTGATGAATAGATAGCATAGACATTGTTCATCCTAATTTATCTAGAGATATTTCAATACAGTAGAAGTAAGAAACTTGTTACATGGGTAATGTTGTTGCCGTCATAAATATAAAGGGAAGAGTAAACCCCTTTGAAATCCCTCCTGGCCAGGGGAAAGCTCCTCTCACCTGTAAAGGGTTAAGAAGCTAAAGGTAACCTCGCTGGCACCTGACCAAAATAACCAGTGAGGAGACAAGATACTTTCAAAAGCTGGGAGGAGGAAGAGAAACAAAGGGTCTGTGTGTCTGTCTATATACTGGTTTCTGCTGGGGATAGACCAGGAATGGAGTCTTAGAGCTTTTAGTAAGTAATTTAGCTAGGTATGTGTTAGATTATGATTTCTTTAAATGGCTGAGAAAAGAATTGTGCTGAATAGAATAACTATATCTGTCTATGTATCTTTTTTGTAACTGAAGGTTTTGCCTAGAGGGGTTCTCTATGTTTTTGAATCTAATTACCCTGTAAGATCTCTACCATCCTGATTTTACAGGGGGGATTTCTTTATTTCTATTTACTTCTATTTTTATTAAAAGTCTTCTTGTAAGAAAACTGAATGCTTTTTCATTGTTCTCAGATCCAAGGGTTTGGGTCTGTGGTCACCTATGCAAATTGGTGAGGCTTTTTGTCCAACATTTCCCAGGAAAGGGGGGGTGCAAGTGTTGGGAGGATTGTTCATTGTTCTTAAGATCCAAGGGTCTGGGTCTGTAGTCACCTAGGCAAATTGGTGAGGCTTTTTACCAAACCTTGTCCAGGAAGGTGGGGTGCAAGGTTTTGGGAAGTATTTTGGGGGGAAAGACCCGTCCAAACAGCTCTTCCCCAGTAACCAGTATTAGTTTGGTGGTGGTAGCGGCCAATCCAAGGACAAAGGGTGGAATATTTTGTACCTTGGGGAAGTTTTGACCTAAGCTGGTAAAGATAAGCTTAGGAGGTTTCTCATGCAGGTCCCCACATCTGTACCCTAGAGTTCAGAGTGGGGGAGGAACCTTGACATGGTGGCATAGTGGTGGGATTAACCTGAAATCATTTTGAGATCCAGATGAGATTTTTTGAACTAGAAATACAAATTTTAAAAAGGAAATTTTTTTTTCCTTTGGAAAGGAAGTCCAGAAAGCAGCTGAAACTGAAAGCAGCTTGTTTTTTCTCTGCTTTGTGGCCAAGCAGGGACAAAAGGGGATTATCTTTGTGAATTAGAATCATAGAATAGAATATCAGGGTTGGAAGGGACCTCAGGAGATCATCTAGTCCAACCCCCTGCTCAAAGCAGGACCAATCCCCAATTTTTGCCCCAGATCCCTAAATGTCCCCCTCAAGGATTGAACTCACAACCCTGGGTTTAGCAGGCCAATGCTCAAACCACTGAGCTATCCCTCCCCCCAGGTTTTCTTTGCCTGGAGGCAGGGTACTTAACTCCTGCAGGGAAATTCACAGTCTTCCAACCCAGAGGTTTTTTTTTCTCCTAAAAGTAAATAGGGGGTGTGTGTTCTACCCATTTGCTTTTTCTTTGGGCTGGGTAAGCAGGTTTCCAAGTAGTTGGAGGTTTTTTGCTTTGATTTGGGCCCAGAGCAGAGACAAGGGAATTGTCTTTTTCTGTAGGCTGACAATCACTATCAGAGAATAGGTATTCTATTCCAGCACAGCAAAATTTTACAGCCAAGTTTTGTTTGTTTATTTCTAAACCTCGGGTGTAAAGTTAGTTAAAAACAGAGAGGTTAGAATGACAAAATCCGCGGCTCGACTACAGCTGGAATTAGCCAAATTTCAGGCTGAGGAAAAACAAAGGGAACATGAAAGACAGATAGAACTCATGCGGCTGGAGAAGGAGGTACAGGAGGCTGCCCACAAGAGGGAAATGGAGGCAAGGAAGCATGTGGAGGAGGAGAAGGAAAAAGAGAGGAAGCATGTGGAGGAGGTGGAGAAGATAAAGGCTCAGCAGAATATACCAACAAACCCTAGCAATCCTTCTCCAGGTACCACTTCCCATCCCAGAAAGTTCCCCACCTACAAGGCAGGTGATGATACTGAGGCCTTCTTAGAAAACTTCGAAAGGGCCTGCCTTGGGTACAGCATCTCTACTGACCAATACATGGTAGAGCTGAGGCCACAGCTCAGTGGACCCTTAGCTGAGGTGGCGGCTGAAATGCCTAGAGAACACATGAACGAGTATGAACTGTTTAAATCCAAGGCGAGAGTCAGAATGGGGATAACACCCGAGCATTCTCGTCGGAGGTTCAGAGCCCTAAGGTGGAAACCAGACGTGTCATTTACCCGACATGCCTACCACATTGTGAAACATTGGGATGCCTGGATATCAGGAGCAAGTGTTGAATCTCCAGTAAATTTGCCCTTCCTAATGCAAATGGAACAATTCTTAGAGGGTGTTCCTGAGGAAATAGAAAGATACATCCTAGATGGGAAGCCCAAAACTGTAATCGAGGCAGGAGAGATTGGAGCCAGATGGGTGGAGGTGGCAGAGAAGAAGAAAACTGGTCGCAGTTGGAGCGGAGACCAGAAGGGACAACCCCAGACCCCACCCTATTACTGGGGGCCGCCCAAAGCCCCACCTACCTCCCAAAGAACCCTCCAGACCCCTTATCGTCCCACCACCCCGTTCTCCAGCAACCCCCCTCGCCCCAGTGACCTGTCAGCTGGACGATGTTTTAAATGTAACGAGCTGGGGCATGTAAAGGCCAACTGCCCCAAGAACCCCAACAGATTACAGTTCATTGCACCGGAATCACACCAGAGGTCCACAGGCCCAGATACCCTTGGAGCGGAGGGAAACTGTGAGTGTGGGCGGGAAGAAGGTCACCGCGTGGAGGGACACCGGAGCACAAGTGTCAGCTATCCATGCTTCCTTAGTGGACCCCAATTTAATCAACCCAGAGATCCAAGTGACGATTCAACCCTTCAAGTCCAACTCTTTGGATTTGCCTACAGCCAGGTTGCCTGTCCAGTACAAGGGCTGGTCAGGAATGTGGACTTTTGCAGTCTATGATGATTATCCCATCCCCATGCTGTTGGGGGAAGACTTCACCAATCATGTGAAGCAGGCCAAGAGGGTGGGAACGGTCACCCGCAGCCAGGCTAGACAAGCCGTGAGGCCTAGCTCTGTTCCGGAAACTTCTATCAGGACCCGGTCAGAGGTGATGGACCCGGACCCCAGGCCAATGTCTGCAACAGCAGTAGTGGATCCAGTCCCAGAGACCCAGACGGAACCAGTCCCAGAACCGGAACCAGCCAAACAACCAACACCAGACCCAGTGTCAGCACTGAATCCAGTACTTGCAACCTCAACACCAGAGGGCCCCACCGACCCTGAACTGGCAGCAGCCGATAACCCGACACAAGAGGGCTCAGCCGGAGCCTGAATCCCAACATAGTGCACCAGCGGAGAGCGGTTCACAGTCAACAGAAACAGCTCCATCCCCTATATCGCTTCCAGAGGAACCAAGCCTAGGTCCACAATCCAATGAGGAACTGTCGTCTCCAGCATCAAGGGAACAGTTCCAGACCGAACAGGAAGCAGATGAAAGCCTCCAGAGAGCTTGGACGGCGGCACGGAGCAACCCACCGCCTCTCAGCTCTTCTAATCGATCCAGGTTTGTTGTAGAAAGAGGACTTTTATACAAGGAAACTCTTTCTGGGGGACACCAGGAAGACTGGTATCCTCAGAGACAGTTGGTAGTTCCAACTAAATACTGGGCCAAGCTCTTGAGCTTAGCCCACGATCACCCTAGTGGCCATGCTGGGGTGAACAGGACCAAAGACCGTTTGGGGGGGTCATTCCACTGGGAGGGAATGGGCAAGGATGTTTCTACCTATGTTCAGTCTTGTGAGGTGTGCCAAAGAGTGGGAAAACCTCAAGACCAGGTCAAAGCCCCTCTCCAGCCACTCCCCATCATTGAAGTTCCATTTCAGCGAGTAGCTGTGGATATTCTGGGTCCTTTTCCGAAAAAGACAGCCAGAGGAAAGCAGTACATACTGACTTTCATGGATTTTGCCACCCGATGGCCGGAAGCAGTAGCTCTAAGCAACACCAGGGCTAAAAGTGTGTGCCAGGCACTAGCAGACATTTTTGCCAGGGTAGGTTGGCCCTCCGACATCCTCACAGATGCAGGGACTAATTTCCTGGCAGGAACTATGGAAAACCTTTGGGAAGCTCATGGGGTAAATCACTTGGTTGCCACTCCTTACCACCATCAAACAAATGGCCTGGTGGAGAAGTTTAATGGAACTTTGGGGGCCATGATACGTAAATTCGTAAATGAGCACTCCAATGATTGGGACCTAGTGTTGCAGCAGTTGCTCTTTGCCTACAGAGCTGTACCACACCCCAGTTTAGGGTTTTCCCCATTTGAACTTGTATATGGCCGTGAGGTTAAGGGGCCATTGCAGTTGGTGAAGCAGCAATGGGAGGGATTTACACCTTCTCCAGGAACTAACATTCTGGACTTTGTAACCAACCTACAAAACACCCTCCGAACCTCTTTAGCCCTTGCTAAACAAAACTTACAGGATGCTCAAAAAGAGCAAAAAGCCTGGTATGGTAAACATGTCAGAGAGCCTTCCTTCAAAGTAGGGGACCAGGGCATGGTCTTTAAGGCGCTCCAGGCCCATAAAATGGAAGCATCGTGGGAAGGGCCATTCACGGTCCAGGAGCGCCTGGGAGCTGTTAATTATCTCATAGCATTCCCCACCTCCAACCGAAAGCCTAAGGTGTACCATATTAATTCTCTAAAGCCCTTTTATTCCAGAGAATTAAAGGTTTGTCAGTTTACAGCCCAGGGAGGAGACGAAGCTGAGTGGCCCGAAGGTGTCTACTACGAAGGGAAATGTGGTGGTGGTGTGGAAGAGGTGAACCTCTCCATGACCCTTGGGCGTATGCAGCGACAGCAGATCCAGGAGCTGTGCACTAGCTATGCGCCAACGTTCTCAGCCACCCCAGGACTGACTGAATGGGCATACCACTCTATTGACACAGGTAATGCTCACCCAATTAGGGTCCAACCTTACCGGGTTTCTCCTCAAGCTAAAACTGCTATAGAACGGGAGATCCAGGATATGTTACAGATGGGTGTAATCCGCCCCTCTGAAAGTGCATGGGCATCTCCAGTGGTTCTAGTTCCCAAACCAGACGGGGAAATACGTTTTTGCATGGACTACCGTAAGCTAAATGCTGTAACTCGCCCAGACAACTATCCAATGCCACGCACAGATGAACTATTAGAGAAACTGGGACGGGCCCAGTTCATCTCTACCTTGGACATAACGAAGGGGTACTGGCAGGTACCGCTAGATGAATCTGCCAAGGAAAGGTCAGCCTTCACCACACATCTCGGGCTGTATGAATTTAATGTACTCCCTTTCGGGCTGCGAAATGCACCCGCCACTTTCCAAAGACTTGTAGATGGTCTCCTGGCAGGATTAGGAGAATATGCAGTCGCCTATCTTGACGATGTGGCCATATTTTTGGATTCCTGGGCAGACCACCTGGAACAGCTACAAAAAGTCCTTGAGCGCATAAGGTAGGCAGGACTAACTGTTAAGGCTAAGAAGTGTCAAATAGGCCTAAACAGAGTGACTTACCTTGGACACCAGGTGGGTCAAGGAACTATCAGCCCCCTACAGGCCAAAGTGGATGCTATCCAAAAGTGGCCTGTCCCAAAGTCAAAGAAACTGGTTCAATCCTTCTTAGGCTTGGCCGGTTATTACAGACGATTTGTACCGCACTACAGCCAAATCGCCGCCCCACTGACAGACCTAACCAAAAAGAAACAGCCAAATGCCGTTCAGTGGACCGAAAAGTGTCAGAAGGCCTTTAACAAGCTTAAAGCGACACTCATGTCTGACCCTGTACTAAGGGCCCCAGACTTTGACAAACCGTTCCTAGTAACCACAGATGCGTCCGAGCGTGGTGTGGGAGCAGTTTTAATGCAGAAAGGACCTGATCAAGAATTCCACCCTGTAGTGTTTCTCAGCAAAAAACTGTCTGAGAGGGAAAGCAACTGGTCAGTCACTGAAAAAGAATGTTACGCCATTGTCTACGCTCTGGAAAAGCTTTCATATGTTTGGGGACGGCATTTCCACCTGCAAACCGACCATGCTGCACTGAAGTGGCTTCACACCGTCAAGGAAACTAACAAAAAACTTCTTCGGTGAAGTTTAGCTTTCCAAGATTTTGATTTCGACATCCAACACATCTCAGGAGCTTCTAACAAAGTGGCTGATGCACTCTCCCGTGAAAGTTTCCCAGAATCAACTGGTTAAAATTGTCCTTGAGATGTGGAAAATATTGTTAGTCTTTATGTACTTGGTAGTATATTTAGAGATGCATGTGTCTTATTAACTCTGTTTTTCCTAGAGCTCCAGGAAGAAATCCCAGCCAGTGTTTCACCCTAGCTGAGATTTGGGGGGCGTGTCATAAATATAAAGGGAAGGGTAAACCCCTTTGAAATCCCTCCTGGCCAGGGGAAAGCTCCTCTCACCTGTAAAGGGTTAAGAAGCTAAAGGTAACCTCGCTGGAACCTGACCAAAATAACCAGTGAGGAGACAAGATACTTTCAAAAGCTGGGAGGAGGAAGAGAAACAAAGGGTCTGTGTGTCTGTCTATATGCTGGTTTCTGCCGGGGATAGACCAGGAATGGAGTCTTAGAGCTTTTAGTAAGTAATTTAGCTAGGTATGTGTTAGATTATGATTTCTTTAAATGGCTGAGAAAAGAATTGTGCTGAATAGAATAACTATATCTGTCTATGTATCTTTTTTGTAACTGAAGGTTTTGCCTAGAGGGGTTCTCTATGTTTTTGAATCTAATTACCCTGTAAGATATCTACCATCCTGATTTTACAGGGGGGATTTCTATATTTCTATTTACTTCTATTTTTATTAAAAGTCTTCTTGTAAGAAAACTGAATGCTTTTTCATTGTTCTCAGATCCAAGGGTTTGGGTCTGTGGTCACCTATGCACATTGGTGAGGCTTTTTGTCCAACATTTCCCAGGAAAGGGGGGGTGCAAGTGTTGGGAGGATTGTTCATTGTTCTTAAGATCCAAGGGTCTGGGTCTGTAGTCACCTAGGCAAATTGGTGAGGCTTTTTACCAAACCTTGTCCAGGAAGGTGGGGTGCAAGGTTTTGGGAAGTATTTTGGGGGGAAAGACCCGTCCAAACAGCTCTTCCCCAGTAACCAGTATTAGTTTGGTGGTGGTAGCGGCCAATCCAAGGACAAAGGGTGGAATATTTTGTACCTTGGGGAAGTTTTGACCTAAGCTGGTAAAGATAAGCTTAGGAGGTTTTTCATGCAGGTCCCCACATCTGTACCCTAGAGTTCAGAGTGGGGGAGGAACCTTGACAGTTGCACTTGCATTGTAGCTTTGATCCTCAATGTCTGATGACACTGGAGTTTTCAAGTATTATCAGATTGAAGACAGCTGGCTGTAGTTCCAAGTGCCACAGGGAATTAGCAAGCCAGTATGGTTTCAGCACTACAAAAGTGGTTTACCCAGTATTCTGCACTGTGTTCCCTCGGAGTCTTGCTCGAGATCAAAATGCCTTAAAATCATCAGATCATAACAGTTTTTGAAAATCACTTCAGTCATTTCTAATGACAATTGTAAGGAATTAGACTAGAACATATGATGGAAGACTTGTCAGCATAAGTCATGTTCCTGTGCCTGTCTCTGTGTGGGTTACAGGCTTCATACGTACGCATTCATTGCCCCAGTTCATTTTAGTAACATGCAGAAGGCTTTCTTTGCTAGGCCATGATCTTTTGATATCTGAGGAGATTACTTCTGGGAACTTCTATGCAGTGTTCCTTGTTAAGCATTCCTTCTATTACTGAATACCAAGTGCTCCAGTTTCACTGTGAGATGTTATTCTTAATGTCAGTGACTTAAGCCAGGAGAGTAAAAGAACTTCAGGTTCCAGATGCCAATTCACCTATTTGTAAGGTTCAGATCTTCTAAGGAGATGATGAATTAAACCTTTTTCCCACCCAACCTTCCCTCACTTGCCTTTGCATTCTGAAGAGACCAGACTATCTTCTTGCAAGTCTGATATTAAAAGAATTTTATCCGCAGTGGGGTAAAATTTTTGGATTCTACAGCTTTTTCTTTATTATTCTACTGGCTCAATAATGATACTTTCCCATGAGATCTGTCTATAACCAATCTATTCATTGATAATCCTCAAGAAATCTCTGGGTTTATTAGTGTCAAGTATTGGGGGTAGCCGTGTTAGTCTGTGTCATCTGAAGAAGTGGGTTTTTTACCCATGAAAGCTTATGCCCAAATAAATCTGTTAGTCTTTAAGGTGCCAACAGACTCCTTGTTGTATTTCTGGGTTTATTGACGTGATACGATAAGGATACTTGCATTTTTTTCCAGCACAGTTTTACAAATCACTACTTTGCAGGTTCATCATTCTGGCATGAATCCAGGCCTATTGTTGAAATTTCAGCATGTTAGCAATTGTAAGTGCCCAATTCTTTTGCCCTCCCAAATGCCTTAAGATTTATGGGATGCCTATAAATAATCTTGTTCCAGTCTGAGCCATTTTGTTTCTACCTGTTTTGTCTCTGATGTTTTACAACAGTTGGCTGTTTCAGTGATGCACATGATGGTTTCACATTCTAGCAGTCTGTCTGTTGTTTGGTGGCTTATAAAAACATCCTGGAGCTTTTTAGTCTCCAAGAGTGGGAATGAATCTGCCATAATCTTAAAGAAAATAGTGGAGACAATAAAATTACTTGTTCTTGTTCCTGGAAGTGAGGTTGTTATAACTCTGTGGACATCCATCTGCCTTGCCGGCAGAGTTGGGGATAATCTTTTTGCAGGGCGTGCTACCTTTTTCTCAAAAAATAATGCAATAAAATGAAAACAAACAACCAAAGCAAAAAATCCCTTAAAAACAAAAAAACTGATGGTTAAAGGGGCTGCTGGCCATCATCATCACTGGGGCTGATTACCAAATGATGTAGGTAAGATTTAGCTACCCTAAAATACTGAAATTTTGAGAGTTCTTGTAAATTGCATGCTGGGAGAATGGACTGCAGAGAGTAGCTCTGTTATAGCATACATTCTAAGGCACTCATGGTAGTGGCTGGGCCTGGTAGCAAATGTTTGTAGGGTTGGGAAGCTGCTAACGTCTTTCCAAGAACACTGACATGGTTCATTTTGCCGTCAACACACTAAAGGTTTTGGAAAAGGAAAGTGAGTGAATTATTTTGTAATTCAGATTAAATAATGAAATGAGAATACAGGTCCCTTCCATGCATGCAAGGTTTTGTGGTAGGAAAAGTTGCTTTGTATCTGTTATAACCCTTTTATCATTGAGGTTATTTGTTTGTGAACTTGACCATCAGCACAGTTTTCAATCAGCTCTGTAATTAATTTGCTTTGTAATACACAAAGAGAGTTTGCATTATATTTATGGAAATATTGTAAGATGGTAATTGAAATTATTTTCTTATTATACATAGCAGTTAATTAAAGAAAGATATTAAGTTGCAGTGGATCTACACTACCACTGTTGTCTTGTATCAGTATAAAAAGGCAGTAATTTTTTTGACAGCCACTGATTGGAAAGTTGCTTGCAGCCTTCTGGAAGCAAGGGGTACATGCTCTGGATCAATAACTGGCAAATTTTCCATTTAAAAGTACCTGAACAATGTTCCAAATAGCCACTGGCATCTTAATTTTCCATGGAAACTGAAATACTCGTATGTGGAGGACAAATCATTTTCGGAGAATTTTTCCAGACTACTTGTTAACAGTTATTGCTGTCCGAAAAGGTTGACAGCTGACATGATTGATATTTCATTTACTTGTCATCACTGAGTAATGGAGAAGGCTACAGTACTATTTTTTTCTAAAGAAGCGTAGTCTCTTGAACATTTGGTTTAGTTTATTATTCCAGAGAGTATGTAGTATGTGCTTATACTATATGTATATGTCTTGGGGTCCTGGCATATTACTAAAAGTAAGGAAACACATTTTCTTTACAGCTTTGGTCTGCTAGAAAGCAGAGCAATCTTTTATAGCCCCATGGCTCTTAGATGCTAGCTGCCTTTGGGGGAGGGTCGGGGGTGGGCAAAGATCTTAACTTGTTATTCATTACCCTGTGATATAAAATAAGTCTACAGGGATAGTTCCCTTTCTTCCTGCAAAGATCTCTTGATCATTTTAAAATTGTATATTTTTGCAATTAATAACTTTACTCTGTATAAGCACAGTGGGAGCATGTGTAGCGGGATTATTTAAGAGAAGTGTACAGTAATCTTGACCCAGATAGCCCTTCAAACATGCTTTTATATCATGCATGGATGGGGCTAACGACCCAACACCTCCAATAGTTTTCTCCCCTATTAACACTTTACAGGAGGAGTGTTTTTCCTGTCCATTCTCATACGAGAGAAATGTGGAGATAGCAAATGCCTTCTCTTTCTTAGCAGGTTAGAATCTTAGAACTGTAAAGGAACATTGAAATAGGGCCCCAATCCTTCAAGTGGGTCTGCACATGCTGACTTTTGTGTTCACTCAGAGCCACACTGAGATCAGGACTAAGTTTGTAATCAGCTGTAAAGAAATCTGTGTCTGAAGGTGAAGCTAGAAGACTTGAAGCTTCCAGAATTCAGTTTTGTGAAGGCATGTATGATTTTACGCAACGAAAGCATGTATTGTGCACTAAAGCAATCTTAGTGACCTGTCTTACAGCCTGTGCTCACTATATTCATGTAGTTGCTCCCTTTATATACTTAATTTGATGGCATTCCATAACAAGATGAAAGAAAACTATTTACATAACAATTAATAAACGAATCCTTACGTTGATTTGCATTATGTAAACGTCAAAAAAGTTTGTTTTATGGTAAGTCATTGGTATGATCAGAACACTGATACCTGACACCATACAGATATACAGTATTCTCTGTTTAGGTTAAGTAGTGTCAGCATAGGTAACAGCATCATAAAATATTCATCTGAGAACACTATCATTCTAAAATCTTCGGGCCAGACCCTCAGGTGGTGAAAATGAGCAACAAAGTCAGTGGAGCTATGCTGACTTACACTGGCTGAAGATCTGACTCACAGTCAACATTTTTGTTCTTAAGATAGGTAAGTTGCAGTTGGAACATGCTTCGTACTGTGCTTTGAATTCTCAACACTTCCCATAGTCAGAGAGATGCATTGGCAAAAACCAGTGAGGTCAATCTCCTTGCCATAGCAGGATTGTTTCTTAAAGTACATGTTCCGGTGTTTTGTCTAGTGTTGTTCTTCAGTGTCCCATGTAATGGAGCTTCCGACATTTCCCAGGGGACATTTTTTCTAAAGGCAAAGAGATATTCCCAGATCTCCAGCCTAAATGTCCCCTTTCCTTATTTTTCACCCATTACTCAGTAACTCTTCTCCTACCGTGCTATTTCCCTTCCATGCTTGGTGTTCATGGCCTTCAAATATTTACAGACTGTTATGTAGCCTTGTTGTCATCTCTTTGCCAAACTTGTATTTATGTGTATATGGTAGCTGTCTCATCAACTGCTCACTCCAGCCACTACAAAGTCAGGGGCTGTGGTCCGAGGTCCGCCTAACTTGACAATGTCTTTCTGGTAATTAAATGCTAAGAGCTGTGGACGTTATGTTGTAAGTGCCGCTGCTCTGGAGCCCCACGCACAGGGACCATATTACCTCTCTGATTTGTGTGGAGTGATACCTTTGGTTATGCAGCCCAAAGCCGCATTTACTGTTTCATATCATATTGGCAATTCATGGCTAACTTTCAATTGTATGTCCATTGTCATCCATTGGTCTCATTCAGAATGACTACTTCCCAGGTTTCTCTTCCCCATTTGCTCTTTCTGTCTTGAATTATTTTTCCACAAATACTGTAGTTGGTATATTTCCAGGTTTAATTTCATTGTGTTTTGTTTTTGTTTTCTAATCTCTCTTGGTTCCTTTGTATTATTTCTGTCTCCTAACCAATTTTCACAATTACTCCCAATTTACTTACTGCTGCACATTTTGTTAATGTTCTCTTTATTTGATGATGATGTAGACGTCAGATAAGCCTGAACCTGTGATGGTCCTACGGTACAGTAGTAGACCGCTCCCCTGGAGTCAATGTATTACTGATTATCATTACCCTTTGCTTAATGTTCTTTCATAGTTGTTTTGTTGTGTGGACAGTACAAACAGTGGGAATGTATTTTGGAGGCTGATACGTGTAACTGCAATTTTTTAAACCCTAAAAAATACCATGAATTCAACAACCTATAACACGATTACTACTATTCATATGTTATTGAATAATCTCTGTAATCTCTTTGCAGTATTATACCACTGTAATGGAACAGCAAGTAAATGGACAGTTAATAGAACCTTTGCAGATATATCCAAGAGGTAATGCTTAACAACTTCTAATTAGCAATGATTATATCAGTAAGATGTTTCATCAACAGTTATGTTTTCAGAAGGTTTAAATGCACATAATATGAAGTTTACCTCTTAATTTAGATAAAATAATTAAGTATTGTCAGGATTGTAGTGAAAACTAGTTATTGCACATAAAATAGCTTATTTACTGGAGTAAATTAAACTGACAAGTTTAGTTTGCATAGTACATATTTATGTACATTTAAAAAAATTTGGTGGTGGAATAGTTTGTGTCTATTCAAAGCCAAAGCAGTTGAATAACTCAGGTTCTGGTTGCTTCTTATGACCCTTGTTGAGCTGTTGGTAGTTGGTGACAGAATCAAAATAATGGAGTTTTATACACAGAAAATACCCAGTTATGTAGGCACTGATTGAAGAAAGTATCTCTGATCAGCACAACACTTAGTATGTGCTCAAGTGCTCTCCTGAATTCAGAAGACTTAATCACATGCTTCTGTGCTGGGTTGCTATTAAAATAAGATTTACTAGGTCCAAAACAAAATCATAGGCAACTATTTGGATTTTGGATATGTACTTTTCTCTGAGAACTCAGGTAATGGTTAAAAAGAATAGCATATTACATAACCCTTCTAATTCAAATGTTCTCAGTATCTAGTCTCTGCATCTGTGGTTCTTAATTGAGGAAATGGATAAGGTTTAAATTCTCCAAGTAAATCTCCCAGCAATAAATTAATTGAAATAATTAAGAATTAAAATCTTCTCTGTTAACTGATACTATACAAATAATCATACTATGAGTTCCCAATTAAATATTCTAGACTTTCATTACTTATAACTCTCTGAAATTTTAATTGGGCAGCTAACCAACAGGCCTTTCTAACACATGCTATTAAGGTCTCAAAAGGAGGCTGTCTCTGGTGGTAGGTTAGTGAGCTGCTATGGGAAGATGCTTAAAGGAGAAATATTGAGACTTTTGCATCTCAGTCTAGCAGGGGCTGAAATAGCAGAGGGATTCTTGTAAATTCTAGCATGGAAAGAGCTCATGCATCACTAGATTAATTCCTCGCTGTTATAGTGGGTTTTCTGAGTACAAATGCAGCTATAAAGAAGGAAGTGTGTATGTGTGTAGTACATAAACACACACTCACTCACTCACTCTTACCTGTTTATAGCTGCATTTGCATTCACACATTGTAATGAGGTATCAGGGTAGTGTAGTATCTAGTGCAGGGGTCTGCAACCTTTCAGAAGTCGTGTGCCGAGTCTTCATTTATTCACTTTAATTTAAGGTTTCGCGTGCCAGTAATATATTTTAACATTTTTTAGAAGGTCTCTCTCTATAAGTCTATATATTATATAACTAAACTATTGTCGTATGTAAAGTAAACAAGGTTTTCAAAATGTTTAAGAAGCTTCATTTAAAATTAAATTAAAATGCTGATCTTACGCCGGCAGCCAGAACCCCAGACCAGCAGCGAGCTGAGCGGGGCCGGTGGCCGGGACCCCAGACCAGCAGCGGGCAGAGTGGCTCAGCCCGCTGCCACTCAGCCCACTGCCAGTCTGGGGTTCTGTCCGCCGGCTCCTGCCACCCAGGTTCCCGGCTGCCGGCCCCGCTCAGCCCGCTGCCAGTCTGTGATCCCGGCCCTGCCCACATAGAGTGGGTACCTACCTTCTCCCTGGTTCTAGCCCATTCTCTTCCTCTCTCTGCACTGAGCTGAGTGGGGGAGTGTGCTGAGAACAGGGCTGGGGGTGAAGGAGCAGGCTGGGGGTTGGGGTGCAGGGTCTGGCCAGGAGCTAGAATGAGGAGGGACGGGGGGCTCAGGGTTGGGGCAGGAGGTTTGGGGGTGGAGTGCTTACCTAGGCAGCTCCCATTTGGTGCGACGGGTGCAGGTGGGAATGTGTGTGGGGGGGTGTGCAGGAGCTCCCGTTTGGTGCTTGGGGTGGGGCTGGGAATGTGGGGGGTGCAAGATTCAGGACATGCGGTGTGGGGGGGCTAGGTATGTGTGGGGGTGCAGGAGTCAGGGTAGGGGGCTGGATGTGTGTGAGGGGGGTGCAGGGGTCAGGGCAGAGGGCTGGGAGGGTGTGTGGAGGGTGCAGGAGTCAGGGCAGAGGCCTGGGGGCATGTGAGGGGGGTGCAGGAGCCAGGGCTGGGTGTGTGTGAGGGGCTGCAGGGGTCAGGGCAGGAGGCTGGGCGTGTGTGTGAGGGGGGTGCAGGGGTCAGGACAGAGGGCTGGGAGGGTGTGGGGGGGTGCAGGGGTCAGGGCAGAAGGCTGGGGCTGTGGGGTCGTGGGGGTGCTCCCAGCCCCCTGCCCTGAGCAGCTGATGGCAGGGGGCTGGAGGGGATGTGCCCTGATTTCCCCGCCACTCCCATGGCCCTGTCCCCACCTCTTCTCTGCCTCCTCCCCAGAGCAGTGAGCATGCTCGCTTCTCCCCCTCCCTCGCAAGGGCTATCAGCCGGGGAGGGAGAGGAGGAGGGGCAGGACCCCACACGCTGGGGGAAGAGGTGGGGGAGGAGGAAGGGCAGGACCCTGCACACTTGGGGAAGAGGCGGGGGAGAGGGGAGCTTGTCTGCTCTGCAGCAGCAGCCGGCGGAACCAAGCTTCTTCACCCTGCCCCGGGGGGCGGGGGGGGGCAGGATTCTTAATGGCTCGCTGCTGCCTGCTGAGGTCCCGGCCTGGGTTCGGCAGCGGGCTGAGCGGGGCCGGCGGCTGGGACTCGGCAGGCAGCAGTGTGCCATTAAAAATCGGCTCGTGTGCCGTCTTTGGCACGCATGCCATAGGTTGCCGACCCCTGATCTAGTGTGTACGTACACATGCGCGCACACACATTCCCTGAACAAGACCACAGGCCTATTTAATATCTTGGGAAATTAGAGCACTCATGACACATCCCCTTGTTTGGAGTTGTGTGAAGAAGGTTCAAGAGCCCCTTGTTGCATATTTTGTGATGGCCACATGAGATTTCAATATTTTCTCTTTTGCAATTGGACAGAGTATATGCTACTTTGGCAGCTGAGTCTTCAAGGGGCTGAACAGCTCAAAAGGGCTGAGTATTGTCATTTCACTTTGAAATCAGTGGTTGTTGCTTGGAAGTTGTTCAGTACCTTTCACGGCTGAGTCCCCAAAGGGCCACACGGAGGTTACAAATAATCAGACTTCATGTTCTATAAGTTTGCCTTTTGGACCATTCCTTCACTACCTGCCTTGTGGTTCCTGCTGTCCCTCTCCATGGGAGTGCCTCTTCTCTCTTCCATGTATGCCTTTTTTGGGCGATGTTCTTTGATCTTTTGGATTCAGTTATCACCTCTGGGCTGACGACTTGCCGATCTCCATTTCCACCTGTGATCTTTCACCCTTTGTCCAGTCATGCCATCTCCTCTTAGATGGCTTGCCACCACCTCAGGCTGAGCCAGTCCAAAGCCGAGTTTCTTCTCCTTCCTCCCAAAGTTTCTCTGTTAACCCCTCTGTTCTCCCTGTTGCTATGCTTGTAACCTTGCTGTCATCTCTGACTAATTTTTCTGCCTCTCTCACATCCAAGCTCCCACTAAGTCCTGCTGCTTCTTCCTCTACAGTAGCTGAACAAGTGCCCGTTCCCCTCTTTTTTTTCCAACCAGTGCTCTAGCCCAGGCTCTTCTTTTCCATCTGTCCAAAACTGTCCTAACAAAAACACTTTCCTTTCTTGTCCTTTTGGCCATGTCTCCCTTCCCACTGCTTTTTGAGTCTTCCTAGTGTCATCTACCTTTTCTGCATGTAATTTGAGCTTCTCTTTTTCTTTCAAAATTCTTCACAGTTCCACTCCTCCCTACCTCACTGTCCGCACTAGATCCTATACATACAAGCCCCTCGTCTCGTTTCCTGACATCATTTTAACCTTTTTGAGGAAGGCTCTCCAGTGCTACTCTGTAATAAAATCGTTTCTGAAAACCAGCCTGTTCCATGAAACCAGCCAGCACTGATGTCTATGTGCCATGCATTGTTGCCTTAACTGTGCTGCACCTGTTACATATTATAAGCTCTTGAGGGTAACAAATTTGTATTTAGTATATTTTACCTATGATGTAAAATGCTATATAAATAATAATTGCCAGATTTTTTTCAAACCCATCAAAAATATATATTTGTTTTGCCAGTGGGTGACTCTTTTTTGTATTTTTTTAACCGCTCTGAAAGCTTATATTTTCCATACTCTCCACTGATTATATATTTTTGTGTTTTAAGGTCCGATCACTTCTTCAGCAAAAACCTAGATAAAGGGTTTCTTTGAAGAATGCTTCAACCTTTCACAACAGTTGTCTTAATTCTGCTTACAGTGGTAGCTCAGGAGAAAAATATTTTAATTAAATACTATCCATTCTTTAATTCATGGTAAACAAATAACTTATTACAGTGTTTATGGACAGTGCACTTCTTATTCAAACACTATGAATTTTGTTACCAAAGCATGGTGTTTCAGGCATCAGGGCAAATGACATTTGACATGTCTTTTATTGTTTGTTCAAAATGTTAATTTCCATATTTCCATTTCTGAAGAAATGTAAACTAAATTGGTTGGTAAACTTTAAATTTACTCTAAAAATTTATCCATTTCCCTCCTCCCCAATCCTGGGTGAAATAATATTTAGCTTCTTTAAGAATATAATGGTAATTTCTAATGCACACAGCCTGGCCTAGCTGATGTGTTTAATAACTATCATCTGTGTCCTTTTGACTAATAAATAGCACTGTTTCCTGCTGTCAAAAAATGGAGTGAAATACATGTGCATCTGAGAGAAAAATCAAATTCATCCCTTCCCAGACAATCAATCAAAATTGACAGGCCCTTTAACGTACAATTTGTAGAGCACTGTAGTTTTAAAATGGGAATTGTCTGTAACATGTAGCTAGAAGCCTGTGTGGTTTTAACATTTGACAAAGGCACATCCACTGAATGGAAAAACCGTGGTAATATATTGTTTAAGGGGCTTTAAGAAAATACCTTTTCCCAAGTAGGACTTCATCTTTAAAGCTAGACATCATAAAAAGATGTCAGGATTTGCGTGTAAACAAATAATGCATCATCTTTTATTCTATATTTAATGCATTCAATCGTCTGCTTCCTTGGTCTTTGAACTTTGTTCCCCAACCAGGTTTTCCCACATTAAAACACACAGTGGCCTGTTTGTCAACATAACTAAAACAAAGTCTCTCTAAAAGAATTTAGTTAACTTCAGTACATCATGTAGGTAAGCAAAAGAAGATAGTGAAGGTATTTGAATTAAGAAATGAATCTAATCATTTTAGCCCAGTTATCTTGATTTTGATGTGTTTTAAGCAGAAATTTTAATTTATATTAGACAATGTCAAAAAGCTCTTAGCATTTATAAATGCTCAGTCCCTGCAAGTTAAAAATCCTGGCTCACAGTTCCCGCTCTGGGTCTTAGGCGGCACTTTTCAATCATTTCTCGCTGCTAATTTTGGTGTCACCCTCATTTCTTTTTAAAAGATTCATTTTGAGCAAATTTGTAAATGGCCCTGATGTGTTCTACAATTTAGTCAATTACTGTTTCAGCCTGCAAGCCTCCTGGGAAACGCAACATACATGGCCTGAAGGTACGAATTTCAATAATTGTTTCAGTAAAGTTAGATGGATTTGTAATGCTGTGTTCCACTTATTGAAATGTCAAATAAAACTGCACTTTTTTGAGTTCTGACAAGCAGATTTTTTTTTTATGAGTGTGGGACAAAGATTCATCTGCTTTGTATTGGCTGCAATATCTGAGTGTTGTATACAGTTGTATTAAAAACTGAAATGTGTTTTGTTTCTTCCCTTTGTTAATAAGCTTCTAACATATTAACTCTGCTATTAGTACCAATTTGCAAAGAGGTCTTTTGAAGGGAGAAACACCATATTCATTTGATTTAATTAATTTATATAACCTGTCAAGCACACAACCAAGTTGCAATGAAATCCTTTCGGGACATTTATTCAATTCATTCATATATACTTACTAACTTTCTACTGTAATCATACATATGTTCTCCATTCTGAATTGCAGGAAACTATCGGATAATTTGTATAAAATGATTGTTTATCTCTTAATGCATGTCTTAAAGGGAATAAAATGGCAGTCTTACTGCGTATTTCTGTTTTTCTGTATTATTTAATTAAGGATTTAAAATGTAAGGAAATAGTATACTGAAACCCATCAGTTATATAGTATCCTAACCTACATACAGACAAGACCTCAATGATGGGTATGCCTAGCAACAAGCTAATTAACCTTCATAGTGAAATGAGAAATTCATGGCAAATTACAGGTTAATTAGAATGGTGTCCTCTGAACGCAAACGACTGATAGAGATTCTTTCCCTGCCTGCAGGTAAATACACGAGCAGGGTCTGCTAATAATAGCAGCTCAGCAGTCTCCGATTCCCTTCCAAGCAATAGGTAAGAGTCAATAGTGGATGTGGATGTTTTTTATTAAAACAAAATGGAACATGAGAACTGATTGGTGCATAGTAATTAATGGTATCAAACTTGAAATGTCAGATAACTTCATCAGTATGATTTTTGGGAGCGAAGGAGCACAATGGGAAAGAAAAAATAATGTAACCTGCCCTGTAGAACTTGTTACACTCCTATTACAGGTGTTCAGTAAACCTATTTTCTGCCGATAGAACTGTGCCTTTATGGGATATTTCAGATGGCTTCATCCTTCATATGACATTGACATACTGTATATGGTTGAGCCAGAAGTTTTAGTTATTTAGCAGGCTTAGTCATTCACTGGATATCTAATTCAAAGTGGTTTTGCTGAAAAATTTGGTCCTGTTAGGTTTGATGCTCAATTTAATAACCTTGCTAGCATGGGCTGGGATTTTGGAAGGATTCTAAGGGTATTAAACTCCCAGATACCACCAAAATGCAATGCGATTTGGCTGTCTAACTCCCTTAGATTTCTTTCAAAATTCTAGCTATGGATTTAATATTACATCTTATTGCCTGTGAATGAGAGAACTGTTTAATATTGGAAAGTAGCTTCTACTGCACCACAGTACAGCCTTGTAATTCAAAGGCTCAGTATTTTAATTGGAATTTATACATTTTATAGTGCCCTTTCTACATAGCCCTGCACCAAATGTGTCCCCTTTTCTTTTTAAAAACCCTCTTTTAAACAAGTTGACAAAGAACAATACAAGCATGTTAAGATATGACCTGTTCACACTTGAGTGGAAGCAGTCTTCTGTTGGTACCTGCTAATATTGCAGTCCTATTTTCTTGATATTTGTGGTGCCACCTAGTTATCCTCTGGGGAGAGCAGAAGTACGTTACAACATTGGAGACAACGCAAAGATCATGATACAGTATGTAGCCAGACTCTGCAAGCCCCAAAACCACTTAAGGTGCCCCAGTCAGTGAGCACCGTTAGAGACCTTGACAAAAGAGAAATCAAGCACTTTAGGCAAGTCTGCTTTGGAGAAATCGTGGTTGCAGTAACTCAGTGACATATGCTGAGTATCACAATTGTGAAGATGCGATCCACGTCCTTTAGAAGAAAATATTTACTGTTTTCACTAGCCTACATTGTACACTAAGCTAAGTAAATACTCTTCCTCTCCTTAGCATTCAGTAGTTTTCAGTATGCCATGTACTCTGAGATGGTTCTCAAAGTGCACTGAAAACGAGTCTTCTAGAAGATTGCGTCATCTTGTCTTGGTTAATTGCCATTCCGTTTCCAAAACCTTTTGCACTAGGAGTTGTGTTTTTGAAGTAATTGAAAGTCTCTCTTTGTTTCATGTTCACAAATTGTTAGTCCTGAGAGATGACAAGATCAACTTGTGTTTCCTTGGAAAACTTAATCTTTCTTTAAAGTAGTCCTGGAACAAAAGGCCTATTGAAGAACAAAGCCACCAAATATGAAGTCTCTGTTTTCACTGTTCCTGTTAGTAGTGATCTATGATCAGACAAATGCACCTTTCAAGATTATATTATTGTGTTTGGTTGTTTTTTTTTTTTAAAGTTCACTAATCAGTCTGAGAGGATATTTCTAGTGGTACTGTTGTCTAGGCTGTATGTTGTGTGGGAGGATGAGGAGATCAGGTTGTCAGGAAAACAGGGGGACGCCTTGATATTTTGGGAGAGGAAATTACCTTGGAATCAATTATAGCAATGCATATTTCATTTTTGCAAAATAGTCTTCAGTTACCAAAAACACAAATACAACTGCAGCAGTTAGTTGTGAATATCCCACTAGAAGTGTAATGTCTGTGACTATAACTAATCCAAGATGGCTGGTACATGAGACAATTGTGTTGAAAAAGGGAGAGGCTATAAAAACAAATTGAAGTGGAAATAAAATTTCTTCTTTCTACACACACAGACAGGGGTGCTGGAACAATTTTTATAGTGGGGGTGCGGAGAGCCATTTAACCAAACTGTAAACCCTGTATATAATGGAAACCACTTCAAGCCAGGGTGTGTGGTAGCATCCCCAACACCCCTAATTCCAGCACCTATGCATGTAGAGGATGGGTTAATTAGATTCTGGCAAACACTTTCCAATTAGGCTGTGTAAGACACGTATATTAAACTGGGTTCTGAGCACCTGCTGTTCTCTTAAAATCTGTGGGTGTTGGAGGTTCTCAGAAAATCCATCTAGTTTTGTTTAGGTGCTAAGTATGGATTTAGGGACCTTACTTTAAACACCTAAGGATGAAAATCTTGACCATATACTTGAATTTTTACCACAGACAAAGCACCACTTTTATACTTACTTTCAAGTATTAAAAAATAATTGTAATCCAGTCAGAAGTTTGATCTCTTTAGCCCTCCATGGTAGTCCATATTTTACTTAGTTTTTGACAGACCAATCATTGCATATATATAATCTGAACTTCTTGTATATTCTAATAAAATGAGCGTGCTCTCTGGAAAGGCATCATGCTATGCATCATGCTGGTACTTCTTCATTGCTATTTCATTTATTTCATGTAGTCAAGTTTCCAAAAGCTAAGAGCTTCAATTAAGAATTTAAGTTTACGGCTCAGAGTGAAATGGTACCAATATTGTTCTTAATTTTTTTATTTGTATTTTCTAAAACTTGCCCTGACATCTCCAAGTTTCTGTGACTGCACAAAATATATATTTTAGAACCTTCATGTGCAGGTTCCACTATATCATCTGTGGTGTTTTAAAATATTTTGACTTATATTTTATGGTGAAATACAACAAAGATTTCTCCAACGAATTTATCATAACCACTTTCAGGGCACTTCCCATGCTAGATTGGTGATGAAATCAAGAGGAAGGATAAAAATGAATTGTGACTTCCTCAGGCTTTCTGGAGTTTTGGTAGTACTTTATTTATATTACAGTGGTGCCAAGAGACTCCAACCAACGTTGGGGCCCCATTGTTCATACACATAAGAAGACAGTCCCTGTCCTGAAGAGCTTACAGTCTCAATAAATAAAACAGACACAGGAAGGATGTTTTCCCCATTTTGCAAATGAGGAAGTGAGACACCGAGAAATTTAGTGATTTGCCCAAAAGAAGTTCGTGTCAGAGCCAGGAATTGAAACCTAATCTCCTGAGTCCCAGTCTAACCTTAAGTCTTGCCCTAACCCGAAGACTATCCTTCCTCTTAAGTGTTTTGCTTTTAATTTATACATTTTTTCCCCTAGTCAAATGATTAAATTTTGCCCTCCATGCAACCCTGTTGTCTTCAGTGGGTATACAGTGGCTTTTTTCATTAGAAGACATTTGGGTTTGGACCATATTTTTCTTGTAAATTTATCTGAACCTCCCTAAATTCTGGGGCTGCACAAGTTCAGAGATGTCTAGTTGTGGTGCTTGATCTATTATAACGAAGGGGCTGGCTGTGAAATACAGATCCAGTTTTGGAATCCCAACACCTTAAAAAATGAAGATGTACCTTTCAAGTCTGAGGGCTAGTCTACACTGGCAATGCTAAAGCCACCTCCACGAGGGGCGTAGAGGTGCACTGTCTACACTGGCACTTTACAGCGCTGAAACTTGCTCCACTCAGGTGGATGTTTTTTCACACCCTGGAGCCAGAAGGTTGCAGTGCTGTAAATTGCCAGTGTAGACAAGCCCTGAGTCTGTTTCTGCTCAGAACAAGTCATCTTATCTGCTGTACTCTGTTGAAGATGGACTTTAAAATGAGCAGGATTTATAAAAATACAGCAGTCTACAGTAAACATTATGGGCTGAATTCATCAATGGTTTAAGCTGTTTCAGCTCCTTTGACATCAGTGCAGTTGTGCCAGCTTATGCCAGTGGTCAGTTTGGCCCAGTGATCTCTGCTGAGGAGGTCAGTTCCTCATACATAAAATATATTGCATCTGAAGAAGTGGTGTTTTACCCATGAAAGCTTATGCCCAAATAAATCTGTTAGTCTTTAAGGTGCCACCAGACTCCTTGTTGTTTTTATAAAGTATATTAACCATCTCATTGTAACACATTGTGGTTGAGTAACACAGGCCTACATTTATAAATTACTGAATCTGCCTTTATAGCTTAATGTATTGGTAAACAGAGATATAATTCATACTGTGTACATTTTAAGGTATCAAGAGATGAGACCTTACTGGGTTTTGAACTGAGCCATGCAGCCAAGGAAAACTGAAGTAAAACCTTGTGTTTTTTGGTACTTTTTTATAAAACATTTGCTGGCGAGGGTAGCTTTGTTTTATTGACAAATGTTAGGCTGTATTTTGAAGAGTAGGATGGTCAAATGTCTGTCGTTATCTAAACTGCTTTGTAAAAGTGAAATAAATCTTGATAATCTTGAATTTTCATTCTTTCTGGACTTTTGGCTTATGCTGTTTGAGAAATATCAGGCTCGGTCTGTGTTGCATAAAGTAAAACATATTCAGCATGCCTAACCATAAGCAAAGGTGCTGTTTTGTTGGGGGATACGGTTTCAACTCAATTTCATAGACTGAAACTGTAGTCATGGAAAACAATTGTTTTGTATTTTTCAGCTTAAAGAAGTCTTCTGCAGAACTGAAGAAAATATTAGCTAATGGCCAGGTAGGTGCATTAAAATTCAGACTTGGGTACATGTATGACTTGTTACTGCCTATCTACCACAGTGATTGGCATACTACGTATAAGTGGAGAGATGCTTACTGCTCATTTAGTTGTAATGTTCCCTTTTTAAAACTGAGGTGGAGAGACCATGAAAACCTTCATGATATGGATGAGTTATGTGTCTTGATTTACTTTGATTGCCATAGCAATTTGCTTCCCATTTCTCAAAAGGTGAGAATCAGATTTAGCTCCGAATGAATTTAAGCACCTCACACACACATTGCACTGCAGCCACAATTTAGGGGAAGAAAGTTAATCAGCTTTGAGTAACTGAATCAGCTGCTCAGTTGCTAGAATGACCTTTGTATTTTCAGGGCAGTAGGCACATAAATATTTAGCAGGCTTTTGCAAGTGGCAAGAGAGAAAATTCCTTCTTATATTGTTTGGAGCTGCATCATATGCTGCATTATCAGAGTAAAGTTGTGGAAGACTTCCTTATCACCTACTCTTTTCTGCTCCAGGCATTCAGATCCTGATATCCAGACCTAAATAGTTTACACTTTCAATTGATGGACCAATGGACCCTTTAGGGCAGTCATTTCTCACCAGTTTTGATTCAAATAGATAGATCCAAAGTTGTATAATGACTTTAAATATACACTGCTAAATTAAGCTACCTAAAAGAATACCGAATTCTTCAGTAGCAACATAAATAAGTTTTAATGTTTGTCATAGTGAACCCCCTTTGATAGCCTTGGAGGCAGGCACTTGTCCATTGCCATCAAGCTTGCCTATTAGGCTGTATTGACTGAGACATCTGTGTCACCGCAAATAAAAGACTCTTATTGATTTTCTTAACTGTTGTTCACTTCCCCTCCATGTTTCGAAGGCTGAAATCTTAATTATCTCAGATCCGTATTCAGTGCCTTCACACAGTGACCTCTCCAAGTCTCATTGGCATTTCATGAATCAAGTAGTTGTAGTTGAACGTGTCAAGAAGATAAAGGCTGGTCTTCATGCTTGTCCTTCAGTATCACCTGTAACACGGTGATCTAATAAATGAGAGTGCCTCTTTAAAAGGTGATTCTAACAGCATCAGCACTGCAGCCTTGCTTATTTGGCACTGAATCCTTTGAATACAGCTTGGAATATATTTTTAAGCTTGTCAGCATTCCTAATACAAAGCCATATATGAACAAATTGATTCTTGCCAGGAAGGTCTGTTTATAATTTTAAAATATTTATAAAATAGCCAAACAGATAACTTTAAATTATATGAGTACCAAAAACATGCTTTTGAGCTTTTTAGTGAAATTTGGCAAATACTAATCCATAATATAAGAGAGAGCCATTTGGGAATAATTTTTAGAAAATGGAATAAGTGAACATGAATAAGATCACATAATCATGAATGGGTGAATAACCTGAATCTGACATTTTGACTTGTTGAAAGAAATAGAAATAAAGGCATTTTGCACAGCTGGATTTTAAAAAGTTAAAGGTTACCTATTTTAAAAATTCTCCTATGTAAGGAAATAAAATAGCTAAAATCTATTAGTGATAGTAAAGATTTGACTTATGCCCATCAAAGAAAATAAATTCAGAATTAGTGTTTTAATGCTACCCTTAATTCGCCATGCTGTGATAAGGGACTAGACTGTAAATCTCCAAAGAGGAAATGCTCTCTATTATATTGCATACCTTTTGTTATTCAGTAATTAGGCACAACTATATAAACTGGGACAGATTTTTGTTTTAACTTTGACTTTCCTTTCATTTTGGAGTTTGTCACACTTAGCATTAGTTTAACATAGTTTTTTGTGTGGTTTATGTTTTCAAGCATTAATGATGATATTCCTTTCCACTAGCCTCCACTTAGGTTTAATAAGAAATTCATATTAATCATTAAAAGAAGGGGACATGATTCTTCAAGATAATCAAATATTGGCAGGTTAGAAATAGCTTTCTGCCTAGGTTCATTGATATAGGTTATGTGATATAAATATTTATTTCTTTTCTGTCACTCAGAGTAAATGCCACCAATTGATTCAGCATTGATATAGTGTCAACAGTTCATAAGAAACATTTGACTGGCTTGTGTTTTCCGATTAGTCTCCGCTCTATAAAGTGGGATTTACTAAATCTCTTCAATTGTCTGCTCACAGAGTGTGACTGCTTTCTGAAACCATTACTACTTCGATTTGTAAAGCAAAGGTACAGCTATAGGACTTTGCTTCTGTCAGAGCTTTACATATAAAATAAGGATTAATTGAGCATTTTGCTTTTAATGATTTACAAGAGAATAGACACTGAGTCTTTCAGAGACAGCAGGTATAAACAAAGAGTGTTTTGTTTGCTGACCCATAATTGAAATCTGTTTTCACTTTTTCATTAATTCTGTTAATATCGGCATCCAATCAAGTTTGGCTTTGAAAGTTTAATATTCCAGGCCTTGCTGTGGAGTCATTGTTTTTATGTTATCATTTTGTGATTGAGGATTCAGTTTTCCCAGTAAAATACATAACTCACTAGGTATTTTTTGACATCTTTATTTGTTTCAATAAATCAAGCTTTATGTCTGTAAGGTTTTCTGGTGTATATTTGCTCCACCCCAATATCTATTTCACCATCAGTTCTGCGCTGATCCTTTGTGCGTAACTGTCAAGGAATGGTACCAGAGTGACAGTGAAAGGCATGCAGAGTGAAAGTGGTGTAACATCACAGCAAAGATATGGCTAAGATTATTCACTTTTTACCAGTTAGCCAAATGCAGAAGAAAAGGGAAAACATTGGTATAAAATAACCCTTTGCTGTTTCTTACAAAATACGCTTGCATAATTACACGGGGGAAAAAAACCTCCCAGAAGAGCTAATATATAGTTAGTTATGGCTATCTAGGTTTTCTGTGTTTCTCACAGATCTGTTGTTTACAATAGAGTCTAAAGATGTATCTAGTATCTCACCCTGTGCCTAGTATCTCACCCTGTGTGAGGTGCCGATGCAATATTTTAAGAGGGGAGAATTCCTTGCAATTTTTTCCTCTTGGGTTGCATTTTTTGGTGAAATATAATTATCAGAGTTTTCAGCCTTAGTTTTAATACTTAATTGGCCTTTGGGTACTAATCTTTATATATCTTGAAGATTTGTGGTGCAGACTTAACTGCAAATAGACAATTTATGTGGACGTAACTTCTGCTTCAATGTACTTCCAGTTATCTCAGATCTCACAAGCGTCAACCTTGGAAATATATAGGAGAATAAATATTTCCTTTGATAAGCGAGTTGGTTGAAGAGCAGAACAAAATATTTAAAGCTTCACTGTTAGTGATTCAAAAACAGATTATTTTTAATCAATTAAAAACTCAATTTTTTGCTGTTGAAACTTGCTGAAAGTTGACATTTTAGAGGTTTTTATTGCATGTAGCACTTAAGGCCCAACTCTGCTCCTATCTTCAATGGTGTAGAATAAGGCTTTTGGAGTGGGATTTTCAAAAGCGCTGAAGCGACAAGTAACTGAGGTCCACTCACCACTGTGTGCCCCCTTGTGGCCAGGCATGGCATAACAGCTCTCACCAGGCTAGTGCCCCCTACTGATGGTCACTCTGGCACTGTGGTGATTTCTCTGTCAATGACTCAGCCTTCTGGCTAGGTCACAGTCTTTAGTCCACCCTTTATGGGGTCACAGTTGTCCAAATTAAAAATTCCCCCAAAAATGTCTTACCTCAAAAACAGAACCTTCTACCCTCCCGGGGGCTATTCCTCAGCCTCCCTCCTGTTTGATCAGGGTCTCTGCCAGGCCTCCCAGCCTGGAGACCTTCTCCCCTCCTGCAGGAGCCTTCTTGCTCCCTGCAGTCACTACAGATATAGTGGCAGTTTCCTGGGCTTCTCCCCTTTCACTGCCCCTTCCTGCTCTGAACTTCCAACCTTTATAGGAACCTCCCTCCAGCTCTTTCCCCAGCTGAGCTTTATCCCTACTTAAACCTGGCTTCTTTTACACAGGAATCACCTGATTCTTCTCAGGTGCAGCCCATTCTTTAATCAAGGTTGACTTAGCCTCAGGCACTCCAGCCCACATAGAGCAAAACACCCTGTTATACAATGTAAGAGCACAAGTCCCATTTGATTTTTGGTGGGATTTGTGCTTCTGAGTTACTCAGGTGTTTTTGAAAATCTCACCATTGGTTAATAAAATTAGCAGGAAGTTTTTTAGTAGCTGGAACAACTTGCACAAAATTAATAATTTGGTGTCAAACAGAATATAAATAATCCAAGAAATGAGTCTTTTTTTAAGATTTTGTAGTAGATTGCTAACAATATAATTTAAAATCTGAAACTATCCAATCTTGATTACTTTCTATTACTGTTCATCAATTTAGCATCCCTATCTTAGTTTAGGAGACATTACTGTGGACCAAAATTTATCATAATTGAAAGAGTTGTTTTAAAATAGACATACACTATTGTCAAAAATGGCTTTGGTGCTTTTGAATACTAAATTGCCTTATTTAGGATGTCCAGTGTAATATTCACTTTTGTATAGGAGAAGTGGGGTTCCTGGTTTTCAATCTGATCCAGTAAGTCAACAAACAAAACTGAACTAAGCTTTTATACAATATAAAAGAACCAAAATTCCCATGTTCACAACGCACGAAATTTCCTGGTGTCGGGAGAGCAGACCCTAAAGCTCCATGTGGCTTCGGGGGTCTTCACAGGCTCTGACTTCCCACCACCCTGTCTGGAAACTTGTCTCTGGGAGCACTAAGCATCCAAGGTAGCAATTTATTGTATAACTCAAGGAAAACTGTGTGTGCTCAGCACCAATTAAAACCAAATTTTTATTTGTTGCAGGATTGTGGCCTTAATTAAGCATTTGTATATAAACTGTAGCAATTCTATCGATACAGACATATCATCCAATTAGTATCAATTATGCTGATTCTACACTGAACTGTAAATGGACCCAAGTAAACTTTTCTGGCCATATTTAAGATGACAATGTTGGCTGGTTTGCTTCCTCCCCCTCACAACTTTGGCTTTGGTTATGTGCAGTGCTGGAGACCCCTTTCCTATCAGTATCTGTGACCTGACCCTCTTGAGCTATGTTATATCATTCCATTTTGACACCTTTTATCAAACTTTAATGAAATGACCCAGGCAAACAAATTGTCATTAAACTTTCCATCACTTTGTCCCTTGGTATCGTCTTTTATAAATTGGACAGCAAATGTTGTATTGATCTTCTCGTTCTTGCAGCTGAACTTGAAATGACCCAGACTGCTTGTTGTTTATGGCCTAGAGTTGCTTTTCCTTGACATTTCCATCCACAGCATGACATCTTTCTTGTTTTTCTTTCTTTCTTGTGGAGATGAATGAACAAGACATACAATATCGAGATGTCCTCGGTCATGGCAATGGAGGCACAGTCTACAAGTGAGTGTTGCATTTCGCTTAAATTTCTTGAAAAGAAAATTTAGCAAATCTTTCTCCCTCAGGTGTGCAGTATGATGGTGGATGGCCTTTGCTGACATATGATAAAAGACCTTAAAATACAATATATGTAATTTAGGCTTTTCTAGGCATTCTCTTTTTCACATTTGCCTTCCAGATCTTTCGAAATACTGGTTTCTAGGTGCTATGAGGACTGGTGTGTTTTTATTATCTTCTTCATATTTAGAGTTGAATCACTCCTGGGTGACAAGTTAATGGTCCACAAGTGCAAGTTTAACTGGCCTGAAGCATAATGCATTTTTCCTTCCCTCTTTTTAATACTGTTGTTCTTGCTTGCTTACCATACCCGTTGCTAGTTCATTGCTTGCAGTGACACCAATTGGATGCAAAGCTGTTATGATACCATTGCTCTGCTTTTCTGCAGCACTACAAAATTAGTAACCCTCCCCCATTTCTGTTGTATCCACTTCCCTCTCCTGTAAGAAGCTCCATACACAGACTGATGAATATGTTAAGTTATAAACTCCCCCAAATTTTGGTAGTGATGCTTATACCCTGAAGCCAGTTTTAATTTTAATATTGTAAAGATTATAATAGCAAAGAAATAGTTTTCTCAACGGGAAAGTCTTTCTCATACGTAGTGCAAAGTTTAAACTACATAATGTAATATCTGGTACTTAATAGTCTGCAGTGGTGTATGAAAAATATTCCGCTAGGAATTAAAAAATCCATACTTTGTAAGAAAGCCCTGAGGGAGTAATAAAGGTTTCCTCCAGAGAGCTATTTACCATATACAGAAACATGGCATCCCATTTTGATCTTGTTTATGCCTTACACATTTTAACTTTGATATTAACGTTTTTAAAAAAAGTTTTTAAAACCACAACACATTTATTTTATTTTTTAATTGGCCGCCAACTTTGCTAAGCTCCTGCTTTCTGTCTCCTAACATGAATTTTAATAAAAATGCGTTTTGGAGTCATTATCAGAGAAAATCCAGATTTGTTATGAATCTTAACAGATTTCCAAAATCAAGTCAACCTAGTGCATGGAAGGTGGTACAAAGACCTTCTATCATGTTCTCTTATTTGTCTTCTGGATATTACTTATTCTCTAGACCCGTAGATTTCAAACATATGTTTTGTAGTAGTGATATGCTTTTTCTCTTTATATTGGGGAGAGATCGTGGATTGATGCACTTTACAGATCAATCTATGGCTGCTGCTTCTTTGGAGAGAGTTGCTTTTCTTCTTTCTCAACTGGAGGATGAGAGCACAAACCGTTCTGGAGCGAGGATTGTTCTTAGAGAGAGAATGGATGAAGGGTGTGTGGGGAGATTGGAACTTCAAGGTCAGGACCAGACATAGTGAAGGAGAACTCATGTTTTGTTGCTTGTGGAGGGCATGGAGGACCATTTTAAAAAGGAAAATCTTAGTATCCAAGTTCCACTCATTAAAACCACATTTCTCATTGTTTCCCAATATTAGATCACCTTCTTGGAGGAAGTGGATCTAATAAGGCGTAAGCAAGGGGATATTGTCAGCAGGCACTATTCTTAGCCTTGTGCAGGATAAAAGATTTACCATTGTCGTCATTCTCTAAGATCTGATTGGAGCCTCAGCATGATTGTCTAGTACAAATTGGCAGGATTGTTGCACAGTACATAATTGCAAAAGGACACTTTGGCACATGGCCTTGTTAACCAAGTATCAGAGTAACAGCCGTGTTAGTCTGTATTCGCAAAAAGTATGTAGGCCTGCTGATCTCACCATATTTGCTTAACACTGTTTCAGAAATACAGATGTGTCTGTGTCTCTCTTGCTTCTGCATCCTTAACATAGAACATGGGGTGCGCTTGTCACACACAGACGCCTTGTATGTATGTTATACATATACCTTGGTTGTGCTGTGGCCTTCACACCCACGCTGTTTGTGCATCACCTGACAAAGTGTGTTATGGAGTTGATTAAAGAGACTGAAATCCTACTACTGCCCCTCTAAGAGAAGGCAGAAGATAGTGATGGAAGAAACATGGTTGGCATCAGTGGGGAAGGAGAGAGGCTAAATAAAGTGTGGAGAACGGAAAGCAGTGATGGAAAAGTAGAAAGAAGAGAGGGTGAAAGAGGTGGGGTGGGAGCGGGAACTGCTATGAGGTGTTAGCATAACTAAAGCTTGATCCGTAGCCCACTGAAGTTGATACTAATGGGCTTTGCATCAGGACCTAATGGTGTACTTAGCTGCTGCCCTGCTCCTAAGGGATGGCTGCATTTTAGGCACAATGTGTGTATGTAGTTTATAAAGTACTGTGACATCCCTGGGGGTGGAAGCTTTTATATACATGTCAGATATTTGTATAATATTGCCACATGTACAACACATGTTCCATAGAATCCATATAGGAAACTTGGATAAAACACTAGGCAGCGTCAGTTCTGCCTGGCATGCCTTTGATGTTCTCTATTCTTCTAGGTCACGAATGGACAGATAAAGCAAAAATGGCATGAAAGGGGAGGCGTGGCACTTCTGGCAGCTCCTCTGCATGATAGTTCTTGGGTGGGCTGTGATGATGCCAGTGTCTGTCTTGTAAGGGTTTTTGGATATCTTGATTTGATATAAACTGGCTTTCCAAGGAATGATGTTTTTTTGGTGGAAAAATTTGAAATCTCCTCTGAGCCTAGGAGAACATTCTTTTTTTGTTTTCCTTTTTTCATTGTCTTTTGTTTGTGTGTTTTAAAATATAAAAAATGCCCACTGTAGTAGCTAGTTGATTTTTTTCTCATAAGCCGGCAATGTTCCATCCTGCTCCAGAGAAAGTCTACCCATGCTGTCTTGAGATCAGACTTACCATTCCTAAGGTTTGGTTTTACCATACACCCAAATAATAACAGAGCATAAACCTCAGCCCAAATTTCCTCTCCAAGCCCAACTGTTGCTAAGATATCCATTTCTGTAGGATCTCCCTGTGTTTGCTCCTAGATGTCCCCACTTACTCTTTCATTCTGGGGGAGTTACTAGCGACTGCTGTTATAAGAAGTCAGCAGAGTGAACTTTGTGTCTTTATACAGTTTGTTGTAAAGCTGGCCTACGTTTTTCAAAACTAAAAATTTCGATAGAATTTCGAAGTCATGAAAATTGGTAGAAATGAATATTGATGTTTGGATATATATTTTGTGGTGTTTGATTATGGTCCTGTGATGTGTTCCATATAAAATCAGTAAAACTTTCTTGTATTAGAGCATTTGCCTTTCTGTAGTGGGAATTGGTTCTTCCTTGCCAAAGAAGCATACATGTTGTATGAGCCAATAAGAAATTGCAAAATGTAATATGTACAGGTGGCTGGATTGCACTCCAGTAATGGATAGCAACTCACATGTATTTGATTCCAGTAGATCAATGAGCATTTGTCAGATAAAATTAATTACAAATGTTTGACTCTCTCAGTCTACCAGCATTCCATACGATAGGTTTGTTTCAGAAGGTAGCATACATGGTATTGATTTGAATGTAAAGAATGAGCGGGTATGTGTAGGTATCTTTTCCTTGTTTAATTTTTGTCTTTCTATAACTTCATACTAAGTCGTATCCATTATGGCAATGATATATTATCAGCATTCAGCAAACAAGATAGCATGTCGCAGGTTGCTGAGCAGAAATTTTCAGCTTCTGTTTCCACGTGAATTAACTATTATTGAAGAAGTTTATTGAGATTGAAGTCTTGATCACTTTTCATGCTAACCTTGGCTTAAGGGAAGAGAGAGGAGGTGTTTTTGTTCTCTTTGGAAGACACTGTGTTTCATTAGAAAATATATATAGTTCATTTATTTAGGTTTTTTATAGCCTCCACTATTTTACTGCTTGGAGAAGGGGTAGCTTGGCTTTATTTTTATGATAGTATAATTATACTTCAGAAATGCACTTGGTTACTGTGTGTAGCAAAATTGTTCCAGTGTATTGGCTTGGCCAATATTGCTATACAAACAACTTTTCAGTCAATTGAGTCTGGCAAAAATCAATACTTTATAGCAATATTTCTAGTAAGAACTTGCTGAATCTGAATGTTTTTTCTTCTCTTTAAAGAAAAGGGATTTTATAATTGCTTGACTTCCTTTTAAAATTATTTTCTACTGCTTTTTGATGCACTATTTTCTTAATTAAGGAATGATAAGCAGCTACAGAGTTCAATCACTGCAAACACAATTAAGTGTTCTTGCTTTTTTTGAATGCATATAGTATGTAGCTCCGGTACTTTGTTGGGAGTACTCTCCTTACTTTGAATAAAGCTTGTTGAAAAGTTATTTGGAAGTTCAAAATAAATAATAATCCTTCCACCATTCTAGTCTGTTTTCATCATTAAGCCACTTGGATTTGCTCTTTGTATTCACTAATTTTAGGCCCAGTTCTGTGAGGTCTTTTGTACCCTCAGCTGCCATTGATTTCAGTGAGAGTTGAGGGTGCAGAATTGGGTCTGATATAGTTGTGGTGGTGGATTTATTAACTTTCCAGTTTTATAACAGTCTTTCTAATTTTTCCTCAGTTATTTTATAAAAGTTGATATGATGGAGAGTACAGGCTCTTGGCTGCTGCACAGCAGAAGAAAATATTTGTATACTACTGCATCTAGGGTATTTACTTAAATTGCTTTTTTGAAAAATAATTCACTGGAAAGTCCAAAAGGCATTTAAAGTGTGTGTCTTTCTGCTACGTTTTTTACCTCTATCATAGGTTCCAGAGCTCTGAGAGGCCATGTTTTTGTAAGACTGCTTCCTTACTTTAGTGAAATATTATGTTAACATTTTGATTCACAATGTTATGTGTAAACTCTGCTGCGGAGTCTGAGCAATAGCTGCACTAAATTATTGAGAACCAAAATACTGTATAAGTATGTATTTATAATGTAAATATTATATAGAAATGGTATTTGCCACTGGCAAATAATTGTTTTGTAATATTTTTCACCTGCATGGCACTTCTCAAGTTTCACAGTTCTCCTACTAGATGCTGAAACAAAATCATACAGCATATTTTTAATTTCATATTTTTTCATTTCAGCTTTTTAAATGCAGGTAAAGAAATGTCAAATGTTCAAATAAAATTAGAATTCCCTTAGGTTACAGTCAGTATAGTGTTTTAAAATGTTTGGAGTATTAAAAATATGTTTTGTGTATGGTGTATGAATCTACGAGTTTCTTCTAGATTGGTAAACCATAATAAATTGTACAGTAAAGTTATCTAAAATCTGTGAGTAAAATGTATTGGTCATCATATCACTCAAAATTTTGTTAAATCAGACAATTTCATTATTGTTTGCATAATTATGTGGAGGGTCTGGAGAGAGGTGGTTGATCCGCAGGCCAGAAAACTGGTGTGGCTGCAGAAAATGAATATAAATGTGGAGGTTTAATATTTATTTGTGGACAGTGTGTATTTTCAGTTTGCATCAGCAATTCACTTGAGCAATTTTGCTATTCACTTGAGTTGTGTGCTAACTTGAGTATATGTCCATTTGTATATTTTGTATCACAACCACCCTTGGGATAGGTCTTTGTCACATTACACACAACGCATGGCAAAACATCTGGAAGGTTGTCGTCTTGATCAAGTATTTCCCTTCTGAAAGCAGCATATACAAACTGTGCTATTTGAGTGTAATCCTCTGTAGGGTGAGAGGGGAAGCTCACTTCTAGGGTAAAGGAGACGGAGGTTATCCAACCTCCAGAAGCCAGAGTGGTGACAGAATTGTGGCATTACGCCCCATATTCTTCATAGTAATGTTATGATATGATTATGGTATAACTATGATGTATTTTATGCAAGAGAGGTCGTGTAAGGTATCATTGAAAAGGTTCTGATTTACTGAATTTGATTCTCCTATTTGTATGTATGTATCATTTTGGTATCTGAAGTTAGGAATATTGTCTATGCATCTACTACAAATGTGTTTACACCTAGGGAACACCCACTAGGCAGAATGCAATCAGTCTAGATGGCTGGCTGGGAAGGGCCATTAGGGAAAACAAGAGATCTTAGAAGATGTTAATCTCCCACCGGGGAGCCTTTCTGAGGATGCTACAAACAACCTCAGAGTCATGGCTGCTGTGTCCCTACAGGGGCATGTGATCAAGTCATCTGGTACTGGACTCCCATCTTGGAATACCAGTGTTTTTCCACTGACTAGGCATGGCAACCAAGAGGGGAGACAAAGGGTTCCCACCATATTCAAAAGCTATTTAAGGCAGGAAGTGACATCATCGTGGTTCTTCACTGACTTCCCGCCCAAGAACATTGCTGGAAACACCAGAGGAACAAAGACTGGACTAGGGGAGATGGGCTGAACCCAGGCTAGAGGGATTTCTAGCCTGTGAAAGAAATGCCTGGGGTTTTAAGCTGCAAGCAAGTGTAGCTTGCCCTCAAGAATTTCTGCAAACTGCCTAAAACAACAATTAGGGTGAGAATTTGCTACTCATATCCAATCTCTTTAGTATATTAAGCTTAGATTACGTTTTTGTTTATTTGGTAGGTAATCTGCTTTGATCTGTTTGCTAGCCCTTATAATCACTTAAAATCTATCTGTTGTAGTTAGTAAACTTACTTTTGTCTAAAACCAGTGTGTAGAAATCATAACTGGGGGCAGAAAGCTGTTGCATATCTTCCTCTACATTGAGGGAGGGGGCGAATTTCAGGAGCTTACGCTGTACAGTTCCCTGTGCAGCGCAAGATGGTATAATTTTGAGTTTGCACTCCAAAAGGGAGTGCATGCCTTAGGAACTGTGAGGTGCCTTAGCTGAGCCTTCCCATTCAGAGCTGATATCAGCATCTGTGTGTAGCTGCAGCTGGATGTGTCCCTACCTATGTGTGTGCTGGAGGGGGCTTGAGGGCCTGTCATCGCAGTATAGTGTAAAAGGAGTCCAGGCTGGCAAGTCAGCTGGGCTTAGTGGTACCCCAGTTCCAGGAGGAACCCGTCACAAGAATATTTGAGATGTTTGCTGTTTCTTTATGCAATTTGGGCTCTGCAGGGTTTTGCTGTTTTCTTGCTTATCTCAAAGTATTTCTTTGATCAAAGACAGTGATGAATGTATCGTTGTGAAGGGAGTCTAGAGTGCAGATGTGTTCTTCAGAACCAGTAACTTCTTCCAGTATCCTCTTCCAACTTAAATGATGGTGTTGGCCAGACTCTAAGTCTGAGTAGTGATTCCACCTCTCCCCATTGTTTGTCATGAGGTTTTTTCACCATCATTGTCCATTTCATTCTACTTCTATCTATTGCTGTTTGTCTGTCTGTCTGAATAAAGCCATTATAAATTGCCTTTCTGTAGCAATCTCCATCTGAGGATCTCAAAGCACTTTACAAATGTTCATGAATTAATCCTCACAGAATAACGCTGTGAGGAAGGGAAATATAGTCAGAAATTCACAGTATGGAAAATTTAGGCACAGAGTGATTAAATGGTTTGTTCAATGTCCTACAGCAAGCCTATGGCATTGGTAGGCCTAGAAACCAGATCCCTTAATCTTGTATTCTAGCCACTAAACATGCTTCCTTTCTATCCTTACCCATTCTGCTTTATTTTTACATTTCTTGTGGCTATTTTACACCCTATTTTTAGTAATGCTAAAAACCACTGTAACAATAACAGATGAAGTAAATTACAAATGCCCCACACAATGTTATTCTTCTTATCCTTACAGTTTAAACAAGACTGACCAGCGATTGCTGTTCCTTTGTTTGTTTGACCCTAGCATTGCTTGCCTGCCTCATAAAATCTGTTATGCACAAAAGTGCATAAAATGAAGATAAAGTGCCTCCTTCAAGTCTGACAAAAAACATTCCTTTGCAGAATGGTAGTTGCAGTGAAAGTAAATAAATGAACGGACAGCAATCACAGCCTAGTTGATGAAACTGTTCAATTAAAGCACAGGCATTTACATGGTGTAATTTCCCTAAATTGCCAATGAGCCCCTTTAGACACAACCAGTGTTCAAATTGATTTCAGCATTGATTTTGGCTGAAGCTGATAAATTTCTGCTTGTTAGTTAAAGTAATTTTGCAGAAGACTTTGTACTGTGGTATTGAAATGTTCATTTAGCTGATGGTTAAAAGAGGAGTTATTTACAGAGGGCTCTACTATTGTTCTGAGATGGGACAATTCCCCAATCGTCTTCTACTTTTAATTTTTTTAAGCTTCAGTATACCAATCAATAGGTTATTGAAACTGATTAAAAGTTATCCAACCAGCTGCCTCTGGCCCTTTAATTAGAAATGGGATGTTTCTTAAATTAAAGTTGTTTTGTTTACATTGTATACCCATCCTCTAGAAGATTAAGCGAATAGAAACTTAAGTTGCTTTTATTAGGCGTTGTGTAAACGCAATGTAAGTTTTCTCAGCAGCTTCCGTTGCCTTAAAGGGAGCAGCATTCTAGTGGTTAGAAGTAACAGTCTGCTTACTAGATCAGTTGTGGGACTTTCTTGAGCCAAGGCTATGAGTGATGCCAAAGTGATAGATAGGGGCTGTCCTTTAGTTGAGATTACTTTTTATAATTCTTTTGTTTATAAAACGTGTGCAATCTGATATGTGCACAGTAGAATGTCCACTTGATGTAAGTTGTGTTAGAACCATATATTGTGAGAATTTACTGACATCGTGTTTTAACCTGTGACCTTATTCTCACTTCGAATTTTCTGTAAAGAACAGTGAGTGGAACAGAAAAGTCAACAGTAATGTCATTAATAGCAGGATGCTGGCTTTCCATTTCTTTCCCCTGAAGTTCCTGAGGGGAGAGTGTTCAGTGGTTATTCTGGAATATTAAGATTAACCAGTGATATTTGAACTTGATATAAAACTATCTTCTGGCTACATTCCAGAAACATTTTGATATTATGGACCTTTAAACATTGGCACTCAGATTTTTTGCGGATACAGCTTTTGAGAAAGCAAGATACAAAAGCAAAGATTTCACAAGGGCCTAAAGCTGGCAAGTGGGGAGAATAGCCGGGATCATCTCAAATGTACTTACAAGAAGTTTTTTTTAAAAAAATCAATGTAAAACTAGTCTGAATTAAATTTTTAATCTAAATTTTGTGTGAAATTGAGCAGAGATTAAATGGAATCACCAATTCCAGCTGCTGTAGGGAATGCGAGAATAATTTTGTTTGTTTGCCTTATGGTTATCTTTTCTAGGTCTAGGAATTATTGTACAAAACTACTATGCTCCTTAAATAGTTCTCACTCTGTGATTAGGGCATGAACATGTATTTGACCAGAGGCCATGTCAAGGTGAGGACTTAAGGGATCAACCCCACAAAGGGAATTTATGGATCAGTCTCTTTGTCCATGCAGATCTCTTTGCAGGATCAAGATCCTTTTGTGGCTGTGGTGATAGGAATGGACAAGAGAGGTGAGGAAGGGAAAGCAATTTGTGTAAAGGATGACTTCCAGACTTTTGGTCTTTGGATGTGTGTGTGGGGAGGGGGAAAGGAGGATTAAGGAAAGTGGTAATAAATGGAAATGACAGCTGTACAGATGTTGCTTGGATAAATGAGGTGGGGATCCACTTAATCTCATATGCATGTACACTGGCCCTCACCCTCCTTCTCCATATGTGAACTCAAGTATTGTACATTCACTTGGTACTGTTTCTGGTGTTTGTTTTACTCTTTTGAAGAGTTTAGATTTTAGATACAAGCATTTTTTTGGTTCTGTAGTTTAACAACAAATCATTTTGCAATCACTATTCAAGCATTTGTAATAGGATTTTAGACAGAAGGAAGATTGGCATAGATTGCTTTTTGAACTAGCAGAGTCCCCATAAAAGCTTCTTTTTACAACTGCTGTTCACTTTGTATTTCCTGTTTTAACAGCCAGAGAGCCAGGCTAATGTGTTTGTCTATTACAGAAGGCAGCAACAACTGTCAAAGTGTTTATTTCGTAGAAACAATTTGAATCTATTTTTTAGATGGTCGTTTTAGAAGGTGACAACGCTATCGTTAAAACTCCTAAAGTCTGACCATTAGCATGAAACACAGTGGTAAATCCGCACACGCACAAAAGCAGTAAACCAAATCTGTGGGTGATTTGCCGCATGTAGTTTGCAGCTGGTGACCGACATGTCATTCTACAATGTGCAACACTTATTTTATTCATCTTACACAATACTGTGACAGAATTGTTTTGCTCTAGGTTATTTCTCATAGGATAAGAAAACATTCAATCTGTTTGACTCTCTTCACAGTTCTTGTGTATGAAGAACTGTTTGCTGATGATGCGTGCTACCAAATGAACTGCTGCTTAGTGTGTAAACATTTACATTCAGAATAAGAAACCAGATGCTCCTGTAGGCATGGGTCTTCCATTGGGTCTTAAATACCTGAGTTTTGAAGGTCTTCACCATTCCTGTCCTTCTGAAAGCCTGTGTTGTGATTCTTTGTCAAGGAGGTTCACACTGTTTTCTCTTTGGAGCCCATCAGCGCTGTTCCTTAGGTGGGCTGATACAGATCTGGGTAAGGCTGAACAGTGTGTATAGCCTTTGTTGAGTGGAAGAATGCCTTTCTCTTGAACAAGTATCCAGGGGACAAATGGTGAGGTGGAGGGAGGGCAGGAGAAAGACAGATGTGTGCACACATAGGAGATGACCTGGAAAGTTTACTTTTCAGATGTCCTGAACATCAGGATAAGAAAAAAATGTTTGCATTATATTCTATTTTACGAGCAAATGCATGTGACTACATTGGGAGAGACGTGCACATCTAAGGACAGAATCTGTCTCTTGTTGATTTGGAAAGGAGAACCTAGTGAATCAAAGATTTTTATATATCCTGTCTCTCTAGTCAAGCTTAAAATCTTGGAGGAACAATTTCCCGCACTCCCAAACTCTTTTTCCCTTAGAAAACTTATTTTTGGCATAGTCAGTGGAACCTATGAAACAAGAACACTGCAATGTTGGAGGACCCATTCCAGTTTTAAGGAGAAAATATAGTATCATTTAGTTAACCATTCTAATACTTGCCAATGAAAAAAATCACAATTTCCATCTGGGTTTTGTCACAGTAAATACTTTTTCAAGAAAAAGAATACTTACGTGGTTTTGGAATTGTTATAGCTATATTTGCTTTTATTAAGGAAGTAGATTTACTGTGTCCTAGCAGAAAGGATTTCCCATATGAAATTGGACGCTGTACTTTTGTTACTGGCTGCAGTACCAGTAGCATGCCTGAATTCAAGGTTAAAAAGACAGGAAACAAAGGGTAGGTATAAATGGTCAGTTTTCAGAATGGAGAGAGGTAAATAGTGGTGTCCCCCAGGGGTCTGTTCTGGGACAAGTCCTATTCAACATACTCATAAATGATGTGGAAAAAGAGGTAAACAGTGAGGTGGCAAAATTTGCAGATGATACAAAATGATTAAAGATAGTTAAGACCCGGGCAGACTGCAAAGAACCACAAAAGGATCTCTCAAAACTGGGAGACTGGGCAACAAAATGGCAGATGAACTTTAATGTTGGTAAATGCAAAGTAATGCACATTGGAAAGCATAATCCTAACTATACATATAAAATGACGGGGTCTAAATTATCTGTTACCACTCAAGAAAGATCTTGGAGTCATTGTGGATAGTTCTCTGAAAACATCCACTCAATATGCAGCGCTAGTCAAAAAAGCTAACAGAATACTGGGAATAATTAAGAAAGGGATAGAAAATAGGACAGAAAATATCATGTTGCCTCTATATAAATCCATGGTACACCCACATCTTGAATACTGTGTGCATATGTGGTTGCCCCATCTCGAAAAAGAAATATTGGAATTGGAAAAGGTTCAGAAAAGGGCAACAAAAATTATTAGGGGTTTGGAACGGCTTCCGTATGAGGAGAGATTAATAAGACTGGGCCTTTTCAGCTTGGAAAAGAGATGGCTAAGGGGAGATGTGATTGAGGACTATAAAATCATGACTGGTGTAGAGAAAGTAGATAAGGAAGTGTTGTTATGAGAAGGAGTAAACGCAAGAACTGGGGGTCACCAAATGAAATTAATAGGCATCAGGTTTAAAACAAACAAAAGGAAGTATTTCTTCACACAACGCACAGTCAACCTGTGGAACTCCTTGCCAGAGGATGTTGTGAAGGCCAAGACCATAACAGGGTTCAAAAAAGAACTAGATAAATTCATGGAGGATCGGTCCATCAATGGCTATTAGCCAGGATGGGCAGGAATGGTGTCCCTAGCCTCTGTTTGCCAGAAGCTGGGAATGGGCGACAGGGGTTGGATCACTTGATGATTACCTATTCTGTTCATTCCACTGGCCACTGTCAAAAGCCAGGATCCTGGGCTAGATGGACCTTTGGTCTTACCCAGTAAGGCCATTCTTATGTTCTTATAAAGTCTATTCATTTGGGGAAAAAACTAGGAACTGGTAGGATTCTACAAGTAATTTAAAAGAATAATTGCGTCTACTGTTTTCGTAGGCATCCCTGACATATATTATGTGGCAAGAAATACTTAAACCAACAGTCCTCACTTGCCAGGGTTCCTAAAGGAAGTACCATGTTTTGTTCACAGGAACTGTGTTGTCTTGTCAGCTATTAGAAGGATCATCGTTCATGTCGCACCCCTTGTCAGTACCCGGCCCGGGTCAGGGAAGCTAATGATCCAACCAGCAGACCAAATTTGGTGGTGAATCCGGGTCATGAGCCACCTGAGGCACACTGCACATACGCTAAGACGACTGATTGTATACATGTGATTACCCAGGAGATTCTTTCAGGAGCCTGTGCAAGCGGAGAGCACCATTTACCTAGTGCTTAGTGGCCACGTCATTAATGAATTTACACTGTAGCATTACATCATTCTGTCAGTTTTGCAGACGTCAGTTATGTGTATAGCAAGGTGTAGGGAATGACTCATTAGTATAATAGGCAGGCCATGGCTTGTCCTTGAATTGGTTCAGTCTTATACAGTGAATACCTTATTGCTTAGTTTGCATTATTGATGGGGAAAAATAGAAAAGTAGTTTGCTGGACAGAATTCAGGAATGGGAAGCAGGAATTCCTGAATTCGAATCCTGGCTCAGATACTGAGTCCTTCTGTGATACTGCGCAAGTCATTTAACCTTGTGTGCATTAGTTGCCCCATCCCTAACACTGTGGATATAACAGTAATAAATCTTCAGTTCTGTGAGTGAGGTAATATTTAAGTTGCAGATAAGTGTTAAGTTTTTTAAATAATTTGATTATACTAGATTAAAGGTGAACAATTATGGTTTTTAGTTACATATATGCTAAAAGTTTTAAGAAACTTAATATATCTAATCTATGTGCTTCTAATGTGCACATCCCTAAATCATAAACAAACTGAAAATTGTTTCCTCTCTTTCTCATGTGCCAGGAACCAAGTTCAGAGTTCTTTGCTTTTCCTAAAATAAATGATATCACAAACCCTTAAAACACTGTAAGAAAAACATTGCTTAGCTCTACTTTTAGGTATTAACAAACCCCTAACTTTTGCAAGAGGAACAAAGAACTATTATCTTAGGGCATGGCAAGCTTAAAAACACCCAAGACAACCAAACAAAAAAACATTTCATTTCACTTTTGAGACATATTTATTTTTAAGTTTGTGTCTTGTTCTTTTTGGTCTGTTAAATAGCTTTTTAAACTTTTGAGGTGTGAAGTGCTGCAGAAATTTGATGTCTCCATTAAATGTATGGAATTTTTGTATCTTTATCAGAAAAGATCTGATAAACTCTAGATTATTTTATGAATAAGAGTCAGCCTAAACCATCATTAGTTTCTCCCTTTATTTTTCTGTGGTTTAGAGTCCTTCAGGCATAACTAAGCAGGCAGCAGAAGACAGAGACGGGGAAAAAAAAGAGTTTTTCATATGTAATATAAATTCATATGTTACTGTTGAATCTCAGCTCTTTATTTCCTTGTATTCTTTCCTGTACAAAATTGCTCTTTAGTTTTATTTTGATTTTGTGAGGCGTCATCTGGAATTCTTCCCCCAAAATCCCCTCAATGTCCACATTATATTTTTGCTTCTGGGGGAGAAAGGATACACACACCACCCTCCAAAGTTGATCAGAATGTCTCTGATGTTAGCTGGAGGACATTGTTTGACCATCTTTCCTTCTTTACCCAGAATAACTAGCCTCTCCCCACAGACTTGGGCATACTGCCTTAGTAAGGCTCCCTGGGTGAGCTTTTGATTTTTGAAGTAGAGGAGACAAAGTTATGCTGAAGGACTTGGCTTGCATTGGGCCCTTCAGGGCTTTCAGTGTCTAGGGACATGGTTAAGAGCCAAGGTTAATAAAATATTTGACACAACTGTTCCAATCTTGCTTAGAAGCTGTTCACTGTAATAGAAGTAGAGGGCTTAAAATAATGAATGCTGATGGAAATGTGAACCAAGATTTAAATTTCCTTTCTGCAGTGGATATGTTCCAAAATCTGCAGGAGTTGGTCTTTCCTGTGCTTACATAGTGTATTGTTGCTTTCAGCGATCCTCTCTGAATCGCACACTTTTTCACCAATAGAGTGTCCCAAAACGGAAATGTCAGCCATTTCTTTCATCTAGATTTTCAGTTGCTAGGCAATCCCACACGTCACTTTGTTTTGAATTCTCCCATGGTTTCTAGTACAGTACACCAGGGCAGGGGTGAAGGTCCTGCATAACTCTTCTTCATCATATGTTTGTGCCAGCTTCGTTGATCTATTTGTCCGCTTCTCCCACTAACATTGCTATCCTATCATGCCACCTCTTATTCATAAAATGTCCTTTCTGAGCTGGGCTGCAAAGCTACTACTGTCTCTTCTGCATCCCTCCTGAAGACTCATTTCTTCTGTGAGGCTTATAAGAACCCTACTGATAAGTCGTCTACTTATTTATTCCAGCCATTTGATTTAATCAAATAAAAGTTTTGGGTTATTTTTAAACTCGACATTTAGTTGAGTAATGGATTAATCTCATCGATGATGCTGCTTCTCCTGCCCTTCCCTATTGTGGCATTATCCCCTTCACCTAGTTGCGTCATATCAAATATTAGTTTGTAGTAAGCTCCTGGGAGCATGGATCGTGTCCTCTGTCTGCATTAGAAATGCACTCTTAGATGCCATTAAAATAATCGTGTTCTTTACGTAGTGTTTTCAACTTCTAAGCAGTATCAGTCATTGCTTTAGTGTGAATTCTTCTGTGGTCTTTTATATGGTATTCTGTGGCTTGGGCATACTTTTCAAACCCATTACCTTTCAGCTCACCCTCTGAAGACATTAGTGCCATATGTTAACTGCAAGAGTCCACTTCAGTTAATGAAAATCTAGAGCATTGACTTCAATGAATTTGAAAGGACTGCAGCATCTTACAGGGTTGGTCCCCAAATGTGAATATCTGAACTGTGTATTTATCTCATTAACATGTTTCACCTAAAATATTCCTCAGCTAGAACAAAAATTGACCAGTTGTACTACTTTAACAAAACTGTCTCTGAAATACCTCCTTAGCTAAAAGAAAAGGAGTACTTGTAGCACCTTGGAGACTAACCAATTTATTTGAGCATGAGCTTTCGTGAGCTACAGCTCACTTCATCGGATGCATACTGTGGAAAGTGTAGAAGATCTTTTTATACACACAAAGCATGAAAAAATACCTCCCCCCACCCCACTCTCCTGCTGGTAATAGCTTATCTAAAGTGATCACTCTCCTTACAATGTGTATGATAATCAAGTTGGGCCATTTCCAGCACAAATCCAGGTTTTCTCACCCCCCCCCCCCACCACACACACAAACCCACTCTCCTGCTGGTAATAGCTTATCTAAAGTGACCACTCTCCTTACAATGTGTATGATACTCAAGGTGGGCCATTTCCAGCACAAATCCAAGTTTAACAAGAAAGTCTGGGGGGGGGGGGTAGGAAAAAACAAGGGGAAATAGGCTACCTTGCATAATGACTTAGCCACTCCCAGTCTCTATTCAAGCCTAAGTTAATTGTATCCAATTTGCAAATTAATTCCAATTCAACAGTTTCTCGATTTGAAGTTTTTTTTGTTGTAATATAGCAACTTTCATGTCTGTAATCGCTTGACGAGAGAGATTGAAGAGTTCTCCAACTGGTTTATGAATGTTATAATTCTTGACATCTGATTTGTGTCCATTTATTCTTTTACCTAGAGACTGTCCAGTTTGACCAATGTACATGGCAGAGGGGCATTGCTGGCACATGATGGCATATATCACATTGGTGGATGTGCAGGTGAATGAGCCTCTGATAGTGTGGCTGATGTGATTAGGCCCTATGATGGTGTCCCCTGAATAGATATGTGGGCACAGTTGGTAACGGGCTTTGTTGCGAGGATAGGTTCCTGGGTTAGTGGTTCTGTTGTGTGGTATGTGGTTGCTGGTGAGTATTTGCTTCAGGTTGGGGGGGTCTGAAGGCATGGACTGACCTGTCTCCCAAGATTTGTGAGAGTGTTGGGTCATCCTTCAGGATAGGTTGTAGATCCTTAATAATGCGTTGGAGGGTTTTAGTTGGGGGCTGAAGGTGACAGCTAGTGGCGTTCTGTTATTTTCTTTGTTAGGCCTGTCCTGTAGTAGGTGATTTCTGGGAACTCTTCTGGCTCTATCAATCTGTTTCTTCACTTCCGCAGGTGGGTATTGTAGTTGTAAGAATGCTTGATAGAGATCTTGTAGGTGTTTGTCTCTGTCTGAGGGGTTGGAGCAAATGCGGTTGTATCGCAGAGCTTGGCTGTAGACAATGGATCGTGTGGTGTGGTCAGGGAGAAAGCTGGAGGCATGTAGGTAGGAATAGCGGTCAGTAGGTTTCCGGTATAGGGTGGTGTTTATGTGACCATCGTTTATTAGCACTATAGTGTCCAGGAAGTGGATCTCTTGTGTGGACTGGACCAGGCTGAGGTTGATGGTGGGATGGAAATTGTTGAAATCATGGTGGAATTCCTCAAGGGCTTCTTTTCCGTGGGTCTAGAAGATGAAGATGTCATCAATATAGCGCAAGTAGAGTAGGGGCGTTAGGGAGCGAGAGCTGAGGAAGCGTTGTTCTAAATCAGCCATAAAAATGTTGGCATACTGTGGGGCCATGTGGGTACCCATAGCAGTGCCGCTGATCTGAAGGTATACATTGTCCCCAAATGTAACATAGTTATGGGTAAGGACAAAGTCACAAAGTTCAGCCACCAGGTTAGCCGTGACATTATCGGGGATAGTGTTCTTGACGGCTTGTAGTCCATTTTGTGTGAAATGTTGGTGTAGAGGGCTTCTACATCCATAGTGGCCAGGATGGTGTTATCAGGAAGATCACCGATGGACTGTAGTTTCCTCAGGAAGTCAGTGATGTCTCGAAGGTAGCTGGGAGTGCTGATAGTGTAGGGCCTGAGGAGGGAGTCTACATAGCCAGACAATCCTGCTGTCAGGGTGCCAATGCCTGAGATGATGGGGCGCCCAGGATTTCCAGGTTTATGGATCTTGGGTAGTAGATAGAATATCCCAGGTCTGGGTTCCAGGGGTGTGTCTGTGCAGATTTGATCTTGTGCTTTTTCAGGGAGTTTCTTGAGCAAATGCTGTAGTTTCTTTTGGTAACTCTCAGTGGGATCAGAGGGTAATGGCTTGTAGAAAGTGGTGTTGGAGAGCTGCCGAGCAGCCTCTTGTTCATATTCCGATCTATTCATGATGACAACAGCACCTCCTTTGTCAGCCTTTTTGATTATGATGTCAGAGTTGTTTCTGAGGCTGTGGATGGCATTGTGTTCTGCACGGCTGAGGTTATGGGGCAAGTGATGCTGCTTTTCCACAATTTCAGCCCGTGCACGTCGGCGGAAGCACTCTATGTAGAAGTCCAGTCTGTTGTTTCGACCTTCAGGAGGAGTCCACCTAGAATCCTTCTTTTTGTAGTGTTGGTAGGGAGGTCTCTGTGGATTAGTATGTTGTTCAGAGGTATGTTGGAAATATTCCTTGAGTCGGAGACGTCGAAAATAGGATTCTAGGTCACCACAGAACTGTATCATGTTCGTGGGGGTGGAGGGGCAGAAGGAGAGGCCCCGAGATAGGACAGCTGCTTCTGCTGAGCTGAGAGTATAGTTGGATAGGTTAACAATATTGCTGGGTGGGTTGAGGGAACCATTGCTGTGGCCCCTTGTGGCATGTAGTAGTTTAGAAAGTTTAGTGTCCTTTTTCTTTTGTAGAGAAGCAAGCTGCATTGTTTTATGCCTGCTTCAGGATTTTGGAATTGCAGTTTATGAAAGAGCTGAAATCTTGGTCAAGAAAACTGGGATTTGATGGTGTTAGAATATTCTAAAAATTGTTTGATTTCTGTAGAATTTTCTAACTAAAATCCTAGCAGATATTATAGGTGGGTTTTTTTGTGTTTTGTTTTTGCTGTTGGAAAAATTTAGTCAGTGCAGCATAATGTTCTCTGTAAATGTGTTGTCAGGTTGATAGAATAAAATGAGTGTTTTATTTTTTTAAGCATGTAGGATCTTACCTGTAATACTTCTAAAGCAATGGAAAGACTCTCACTAACTTCAGTGGGAGCTGGATCAGGCTTCTAATAATATAACTGAAAGAGGGAAACACAAAATTTTTTCAGTTTGCCACTGTGATTGTTAGGTAATGCCTCTGATGAGAGGAAAATATGAACAGTGCATTACATGGTATTAATTACACATGCACAGTGTAAATAACGTACAGAAATGGGGAGAAATTAAAAGGATCTGTGCAGTTGTAAATTGAAACGACTTTGATAACTTTCAGATTTGTGAGTAGTTTACATTTGCATCGTTTGAAATTGCCTTTTAAACTTCTTGTTGCAGAACTTGGCTAACTTGATGTAATGCTGCCTGTTCAATTTTTCCTTAACAATAAATGATTTATAGCTGTCTTTTCCCAATCATCTGGGTTATAGCTTTTGCAGCGGTTCATTTGCAGAGCAAAAATAAAGCCTGAACACACAAAATAGAGAAATGGACTTGCTCTTCCATGGCTGGTTTCTGTAAGGTGTGAACTCTTATAAATTCAAAATGTAGTTTCCCTGGGTTATTCTGCGTGGTGCAGTGTTTTGGATTTATTTCCTTTGGTTGGTAAGGACTGATTTACCACAGTCTTAGAGGAGATGAGCATATAGAAGTTCTTTGGTCATTAAGTTAGTGCCAGTGTATTGAGCTGTGCAAACAAAATGCAGTTAGAAAAATATGAGGAACACAAGTCAAAAGTGAAGGTAAACAAACTAATATCCGGCCTCAGTTACACTGAGAGATAACAAGTAGAGCTGAGTGAATAATTTCATTTTGAATCAACCAAAACATTTTAGGTCAACTCAAAACATTTTTTGGTGTTTTGTTTTGATTTGCCCTTTTCTGTGTTTTGTTTTTTAAATTGGCCAAAGTTGAAAATGAAATGCCATTTTGTAATGGAAACCCAAAACAAAATTTTTGAATTGGTTGAAATGAAACATTTCAGCATAAAACAAAAATTTTAAAAAATAAGGGGTTTTTTGTTGTATCGCTTTTTTTTTCTTTTTTTGCCAAAACTACAGTATTTGTCAAATTCCACACAAATTTGCTAATAGTTTCAGAGCCCCCCAAATGCATCTTTTGGCAAAAATCTCTATTCACTGAAATTTTTTTGACCTGCTGTAGTTTAGAGGAAGCCTGTGATTCATTATATGAGGCTTCCTGATGCATAATATATTAAAAAGTGAGACAGCCTTTAGTAATACACTGCTCTGCAGTTCCACTTAGCGTAGAATCCTCTTGACACTGGTGGACAGCCTTCTGTATTGCTTAAGCAGCTGTCCTCATTGTGAGCCACATTCTGCCATAGATTCTGCATAAGCTATTCTTACTGAAGTCAATGGGAGCTGCACGGATATTTTACTATAGCAAAAATTTGCCCTAAGAGCAAAAGCCAACTAAAAAGTGTCTGTCTGCGCTACATAAAATCTGATATGGAATAAAATCTATTATTCACTGCATATTATTTTTTTCCTGCTCTTCTATATATTTATTTTTATTTAGCAAATTATTACAGATCTTAGAATTTCACACTTTCACATAACATCTAGTTAAATTAGCTCTTTCACATTGTTCAGATGCATCCTCAACCATCAGAATTTGTATCAGAACTGTCCCTATTAAACAACAGCCGTTGCCTTTGTTTTACTTAATTTAAATCTCTTCCATGGAAGATATTCCATTGAAGTATCTCTGCTGACCCGAGACCAGGTCCTGCCAAGTGCGGAACACCATCAACTCTTAGCACCTTGCAGGATTGGGCCATTAGTGTGTCTTTATGAGAGTGTACTACATTGAACTTGCTACCTTACTTAGTCCCACATGTCACATTCTAGCACAGTGGGATCTTTTACTCAAGCCTTTATCTTTTGGGTGACAGTAAGATGTGTAAAGAGCTGTCTCCTGGAATGGTGCTGTATATTATTTATAAACAACAATACTTTAATCTCTGCATATTTACCCATAGATTGGGTGGTGGGTACATTTAACAAGTGTAAAGAAAAAACAAACTTTCAGGGTCAGCACATTATTCTATGGGCTTTTTAGGATATGATTCTGCAGCTTCCTAAGGGTATTAAATCTTCATATGTTATCTATGCTGACACTAGCCAGATTGGTTAATTCCTGGTTGCTGTTCTATCTAATATCTAACAAAAATATTTCCTCCACACACTCACTGGAACAGGTAATTACTGTAGCAAATGCAGACTAATTTGAAGTCTTAGCTGTTAATTAAAACACTGTCAAGGTGTACCATTGTCTTTTGGTGTAACCAAAGCTCCTATTCAGACTTCATTAATCACTTTACAGTTATTGTGTTGAGGAAGGTCAAGACAATTGAGATGGCATATCAGTCTGAAGTAAACAAATTCCCTTTCACCCAGGTAGCATGCCATTTGCAAAGTCAAGGGACACACTGTACCCCTGGGCATGGTGTCTCCTTTGTGGTCCAGTTCTCAATGATAATTAAATGTTAAATTGGTACTGTCAATGCTCTGTAAACCAAACCAGGTATCTGTCCTTTGCTGGAAATTTAACCCAAACTTCCACGGATGAATTAGTGCGCATCATAATTAAATAATCAAGTCTTCCCTTTTAATTCACTTGGAAACAGGAGACCTCTCTTATGGAAAAAAGATCAGCTTTCTTGACAAGCTAATTAAGTTGCCAAACTGTCCAGCACGGTACATATTAAACTAACAGACGTTAAGCATGCTATCTCAGCCTGTTCATTTTCTTATCATTTCTGCTGATCTTAAAGTCAAAATGTTTTGCCACTGTTGGTTCATTCATAGTTACAGAATAGTTTTTACTCCACCTGACTCATTTATTATGCATTCAACTGTCAGTCTCTCTATTATAGCTTCACCTGCCAGTCCTGTGTTCTGCACCTTAAACTGACATTAAAATAATACTGATTTCGATGCATACTATGTAAAATATTGTCAGTCCTTATAAGTTTATGCCATTCACATATTTATCAATATTATCCCATAAATTGTTGATTTAAGATATTTTAAAATGAGCTTTTTAAGCTCCCAAGCCATTAACAGAAATTATACAATTAAAAATATAAGAGTAAATTATATTCTTGTCCTGTACTATGAATAATTTTGCATGGGAACAAAACTATTGAAGTTTCTTCAGTGATAATTACTAGTGGTATATAGTGCTAAGATATTGTAATTCATTAAAGTTAATGCCACATATATGACAATATTGTACATAGTACAATAAACCAGTACTAGACAGTAAAATTACTGAAGAAAAAAAAACTTTAATGGTTGTGTTTATATTCAAAATTTATATGTAGAATTTTTTGCTCATACTTCTTTAGTTTCTTAGAACAATAAAGTTAGGATTATATTCATTTTACAACAGCCAATTATAAATATTCTGTGAGACAAATTGACACAAACTGCTCTTGGATTACTGTGCAAAATCATTTCAAGTACACGTAGACATTAAGGTGTAGATGCATTGTTATAATACAGATATTAATCATACTATAGACTATAGAACGTGTATTTCTATACTATAGAATGTTGATTTCACTAACTAGTATTCTGGTTAGTCTTTTGATTTCTAAGAACAATCAATCACCACTGGGTTTTTCATTTTAATTGATATAGTTGGGTGCCCCTTTGTCTTAACTCTCAAAATATCTGCAAGATTAGAGAGGATTAGTTTGTGCTACAATGCTCATTTTATATGAAGAATATGCATAGGGTTGTGATGGGGTGCAACTCACAACTGCGGCACCCCCTGCTGAATGTCCCTTGAATCAGCTTTGCTAGCCAGTGCGCCCTCTTCTGGTGACGACTTGCCACCGTCACTTCTGCTGCAGGGACCCACATCACTCCCAGGATCGCGATGTCATCTTTGTGACACAGCCCTCTGGCTATGCCACACTCTGTGCTCCCCCCTTTTGGGGGACAGTATCACAGTCCACTGTCCAGCCACTTTTCTCAGTGGCTTCTGCAGCCAATTGTCTGGCCACTTTCTCAGTAGAGGAGGGGCGGAACCCGGGTCTGCCCACTACTCTGGGTACTGACCCAGGGACCCTATAGATGGCAGCCACGTGCTGCATCCCCTCCAACCTCTCAGTACCTTTTCCTGGGGGGGTCTTTGTCTGCAGCACTGCTCTGTCTGGAGTGCTTGCTGCCCTCCTCAGGCTCCAGGGCATGACTGAAGCAGCTCTGCTCTGCAGGCCTTCTTATATGGGCCAGCCTGGCCCTGATTGACTGCTTCTCTCAGCCTCTCTCTGATTGACTGCCTCCTGCACAGCCCCTCAAGGCTCTATTAACCCTTAGAGCCTAGTGTGGGGCAGGCGCCCCATCACAAGGGTTTACAGCATATTTGCATTACTTTGTAAGAAACTATGAAGGTAAGTCAGTTCATATCCATATCCACATTACTATGCAGTATAAAATTCCCTTATATATGTGCCTGTCTACAAAACATGCAGAAACATAATGTGGAAACTGCTGGATCATCAAAAAAGTTTTATTGTGCATACATTCATTTTTCTGATCAGTTGTTTTTAGACATAAATGCCTTGAAATACGTTTGCTGTTTGGAAATAGTATATGGAAACTGTTTTCCAGTAAAAGTGTGTTTTCACTAATTCATTTTTATGTGAAATTAATTATATACAGGTTGCATATATGTATAAAGGTTATCTTGCGGGATCTCAAGTTGTTTAATTTTTTCCCTCATGCAGAGCATATCATGTCCCTAGTGGCAAAATACTGGCAGTAAAGGTAAGATATTGTAGTAATTTTCTGTTTTTTGTTTTGTTTTTAATCTTGACTTTGGTTTCTTTCCTCTCCCTTTTATAATTATCAGACCTTAATTTGCTTCACTGCATTAAAAAGCCACAGTACTTACGTAGGGAAATCGCCTTGCATAATCTAACAAATCAGAATGACCACAGAGCTCCCAGATGACCTGGTTTCACAGAGTGGTAGCAGGGGGATTATTCTGCATTGTGCTTCAGGCTCGCTACATTTGCCCCCCCACCCCCATTTAGGTTAAGTGGGTAATCCTGAGAATAGCTGTGGTGTGTACCATGGGGATAAAAACCAGTTGGCTGTGATTCTGCTTTACCACCTGAATCCTAGAATTACAGAAATAAGTGGTAGAAAGGTCATCTAGGTCATCCTATCTGTTCCTCTGCTGATGCAGAAGCACTCCATAGAGTATATTCTCATGTGCTTTGTGAGATGATTATTTCCCTTGGGAGATTATTCTGCTTTCTAAGAGATCTTGCTGTTCTGAAAATTTTCTTCATAGTCTTCCCTAAATTTTCCTTTTATTGTTTGTATCCAACTGTGTGGATTTTTCTATGTCAATATTTTTAGAACCTCCACTGAAAGTTACTATTGAATTATTATTATTTATTAAGATAAGTGACAATCCATACTGAAGTTTGACTGAAAGGTGTGTTGGCAAATAATGAAAACTATTTCTGATTCCACTGCACCAAGTCAGCATATGTAGAGTTGAATAACAAATACAATTTAATATTTTAAAACAAAATATTTGAAAATAAGTTCCTCCTTTACTTATCAACCAAGGTCTAAACATAGTTTTTTTGTGATACCACTGAAACTTAAAACAGTCCACAGAGTTCAGGAAAACATTTTCCTTTTAGTGTTTGTTATGGTTTGGTAACTTAAATAGGTAACTAAAAAAAGAAAAAGTTTACTTTAATTAATTTATGAGATAATTTTTAAGGTTTTCATTAGAACTCTCTTTTCTCCCATCCTATATCTAACCAATGTTTTTTCTGTCACTGAGTTGTGTTGAATTTTATTTTGCTGGGTGGAGGGTGTACTTGCAGCCTAGCTTCTGAAAGCAACATTGCCACAGTTTGTTTGTGTGAATTGAAGTAAAAGGAGCTTCTGGTTACTGGCCTGTGCCATGAGACCTCTATATCCGGAATGCTCGCTGACTTCAGTGTGTGTTCCATGCATTGGGGGCTTCAAGGATTGGGCCCTGTTTTTCTGTGCTTTCAATCATGTATATTTTAATAAAATTTTCCAGCTGTGCCTCTGACTTTTTCTTTGGGGCAGATAAAATCCTTTTGTATTTCACATAAAATAGATGAAATTCATAATTATGTATTTTGATTTGACTCATTGGAAATTCCTGTGCATTTGAGAGAAGCAAATGTTTGCTGCTGATTCCCTTTCTCAACTGGCTCTCTGAATACAGGAAACGTTTGAAGTCTAATGACTCTCTGAAAGAGAGCCCAGGACGTGGAACTCAGAGAGGAGATGAACTCAACAAATTTTGCACATGCACACTGAAGAAGCCTTTTTTTTTTTTTTTTTTAACATTTTCATGTATTGTGTTTGTCGTTGACAAAACCCATGACAATCAAACGGAGAAGACAAGAACCCACCATAGTCCTACAAAATGATCCCTTGTTTGTTTATTGTAAGTAATTCTGAATAATAATTTTAACAGGAAAAGACTTTTTTTTTTTTTAAATGTGGGGCCGAAAATGTTCTTCCCCAAGACGATTTCTCTTTTGAAGGCTAAAATCTTTGCCTGTTGAACACTGCCCCCATCTCTCACTGGATGGGAGCCCTGTCTCTTTCCATGCTCCTGCTCCCTCTGCTCCCTTGAGAGAGAGCTCTTCCAAGCCATATACAGAGGAGCCTCCCTCCATGCCAGCCCTGGCACGAAGTTACTCCGGCTTCTTTCACCACAGCCTCATCTCCTGAAGTATGTTGCCACCATCCCACTGTGGGAACAGTTGGAAATAATCTGCAGGAGGTGGTGGAGCAAGTGAGGGCACAGGTCTTGGAGGAAGGAAGGGCTTGTCAAGATTAACTACATGCAAGAGAGACTGATCCCCCGCCTTTCATTTGCAAGAAAACCTTTCCCTCCAAAAAAACCTCACCTTGTTGTTTCCCTCTAAGGAGGCCCTAAGGAGTCGACCAGTCCCCAAGGGTTAGTTAGTATCTTGTGGGTTTGTTAGCCTGGATTTTGATTGCTAAATGTCACTGCTTTGATTGTCCATATCAGTATTAATTAAAATGTACTTATTCTGTGCCCTTTCAAAAATTGCATTGCGGGACATGCGTATTGTCATGTGTTTATAACATAATGGTCGCAAAAGTAGGAATCAGGAAACTGCATCTCTGTCCCCGTTTTGTCACTAATTTGCTCTGTCACCTTAAGCAAGTCACTTACCTCTGACTCAGTTTCCCCATCTAAAAAATGAGGGTATTAAGACCTTTGTCCTGATAAGAATGTTAAGGATTGATCAGTGTAAAGCAGACGAATATTAGAGGACACTGTGATCTCTGTGAATTGAAAGGGCTACAAATGTGTAAAGTTATTCTTACATGAGTATATTTCTATTAAATGTAAATATTACATAATGATTTGGCAACCCAGGTTAACACTTGTAAGTCATGTTGATTAGGTGCTTTGTACTGGTATTTAGTCTTGAAAATTGCAAGTAGACTGAGCAGAAACAAAATACATGTTGCAGACTGAAGCTCTCTACACTGAGTCTGCCATAAAAACTTTTCAGCTAGATAATGCATGGAGGATTTAATAGATTTCCTAATATTACTTATTTTCTAATTGGGGGAAAAATCCATCTAAGAGCGGATGAAAAATCCTAGCATTGTGTGTATTGTGGCTGATTGCCATTCTTCAGCTGTTTTAGTTTTTGCTGCTCTTAAACTAGCATTTAAATGGACCATTTGATTAATCATTTGTATCCTGACTATAATACTCCCAAATTTCCTTTGAGTTGTACATACTGTAAAAGACAATTATGTCGCCACAGATTAAATAAGTGAATTAAAACAGAATAGCAGCTTAATTTGACCTGTGATTTTACTCTCGTTCCCTTTAGTGGAACGTATGCCACTCCAGCAAATAGATGAAGTCATCCATGACAGCTTGTGATGAATTGCCGTATTTATACTGGATATTTTAATAGCCTCACACTAATTTAAATTGAGCACAGAGTAAATTATAATTCAGTCACTTGACTGCTTGTATTTAACTTGACAACTCATCCTTATTTGTCCTGGAGGTGTAGAGGAGAGCAGAGGAAATGTGCACAGGTATTTCTCTTTTAGATTTAACCCTTCCTGTTTGAAATCTTAAGTAGTCAAATTCTCATATGTTTTACGCTGCTTAGCATGTTTATAGGTTGCTTTATTTTAAGCAGAGGAGTTGATATTCTTAATACTACTGTCCTTACTGTGGCATTCTGTCATTCCATCAGGAGGGAAGGAGTGTGTTGTCGTTCAGGATCCAAGATTGGTAGACAAGAGATCTAGGTTCAATGCAGAGTAGCTGTGTGACCTTAGGATATGTCTACACTCCAATTCAACACCTGTGGCTGGCCCGTGTTAGCCGGCTTGGGCTGCAGGGCTGTAAAACTAGTGTAGACAGGCTTCAGGTAGAGTGAGGGGTTGTGTGTGTGTGTGTGTTGCCTTCCTGCTTATTGCTTCCTCTTATTTGTTTCCTGGTTCTTTCTCCCTGAATTCAGTGTTCCAGTTCCTTTCGCTGTGTGTGTGTTCATAGAGCCCTTCTGTGCCTCAGTTTCTCATCTGTAAAATGGGAATACTGCTACTTTCCTAACCATGGAGTAGCATGAGGCAGAATTTATTAATGCTTATGAGCTGCTCAGATACTCCACTGTTAAGCACCATAGGTATGTCATTTAATAAAATGCCTCCTTCCCAGAACTCTCCTCTGTATCTCCAGTTCTGGATCATCATCTCTCCTAATTTTGGAAAAGCCTCAGTTGGGTCAGACACTTCTGATCCACCATTCCCACTCTGGCTTTGGCTTTTCTAGAAGGTAGATAGTTGCAATTAGCACCTGAGTTTTTTCCCCATTTGTCAGGAATGACATGATGTTAAATCATGTTATTTTCTGCCTTGGGAAAAGTTAGTCCCAGCTTAAGGCGTTTTCTGTGTTAAAAGCTGTTTTGTTAATGCATACCACATTACACTTCGTTTTAGTTACTTATTCAATTTGTGGTTACATATAGCAGTAAATTTGTGTAATAATTTAGGGTTGTACGAATACAAATTAAAACTGCAGTGGGCATAATATTAATATATGTAATTATAATACTGAATATTGGGATGTTTGTATACATTTTTGTTTGATACTTTCTCAAGAAGATATACATGTCATGACTCATTTTAGTTTTCAATATTATATATTGAAAAAAGTTGAAAACACTTGATTATAGGAAAATGACAATAATGGAGAGTAGTATGTGTGAAGCATTAAGCAGTCAGAAGCATGCAGTTGCGGTTACCAGTCCAAGTCTGTTTGGCCATGCAGCATTCTGCAGCAGAGGGCCAACTTGATATAGTGGATAGACCAAGCCAATTCCTCAAGTTTGAATGGATGTATCCAAAAGTTGAAAAGATGCTGTCTATGCTTGATGATGATGCTAGATGCTGATGCAATTATTTTTCCCAGTTTCCCAGTTTAAACTAGGTTTAAGCTGGTATTTACCAGCGACCTGTCCTAAACTGGTTTTCCCCAGGAAATTTCCAACCGTGCCATATGTTAAGGATTGACCCGCAACTGTTTCCTTGAAATCAGTTGAACTGTTCTGCTTCTATTTGTGCTGAATGGTGCTGAGTAAATTCACAGCGAGTTAATTTATACTTGAAGAATTTAACCTCTCTTTCTGCTCTCAATATGTCCAGGAGCAGGACACAATTTTTCCTTTCTTTGCCACACCGGTCCTTTCAAAGATGCTGCAAGGTTTATTTGCTGTGTGCAGAGTTTAAATTTCATTTTCTTTCAGCACATTCAAGCCACATACATTGCAGTTGTGAAGGGTGTTGCCAGATCCTTATTTATTGCCTGTGTGTCAGTAGTAATGGGCGTGGGAAGTTATGTCCTCTTGGTGTATTAAGCAGTGTCCCATCCCACATAGACCTCTTCCACCTTAAAATTTGCTATCTGCAAACAAAACCCAGTTGTTGCAAGGGAACTATGCACAAAAGGAGCATGAGCAAAGACAAAGAGAAAGCATTAGATGGTCGAGATCAGGATCCTGACAAAAGGAAGAAAGGATAGGAGCAGAATACAGACCCTGGACTTCAGAAAAGCAGACTTTGATTCCCTCACGGAACTGATGGGCAGGATCCCCTGGAGGCTAATTGCGGGGGAAAGGAGTCCAGGAGAGCTGGCTATATTTTCAAGAAGACTAATTGAGGGCGCAGGAACAAACCATCCCGATGTGCAGAAAGAATAGTAAATATGGCAGGCGACCAGCTTGGCTTAACAAAGAAATCTTCGGTGGGCTTAAACAAAAAAAGAAAGCTTACTAGAAGTGGAAATTTGGACAGATTATATGGAGGGGCATAATGATATTGCTCGAGCATGCAGGGGTATATTCAGGAAGGCCAAAGCACAATTGGAGTTGCAGCAAGCAAGGGATGTGAAGGGTAACAAGAAGGGTTTCTACAGGTATGTTAGCAACAAGAAGAGGGTCCAGGAAAGTGTGGGACCCTTACTGAATGAGGGAGGCAACCTAGTGACAGATGATGTGGAAAAAGCCGAAGTACTCAATGCTTTTTTTGCCTTGGTCTTCACAGTTCACAGACAAGGTCAGCTCCCAGACTGCTGCACTGGGCAGCACAGTATGGGGAGGAGGTGAGCAGCCCTCAGTGGTGAAAGAACAGGTTAAGGACTATTTAGAAAAGCTGGACATGTATAAGTCCATGGGTCCAGATCTAATGCATCCAAGGGTGCTGAGGGAGTTGGCTGATGTGATTGCAGAGCCATTGGCCATTATCTTTGAAAACTCGTGGCGATCGGGGGAGGTCCCAGATGATGGAAAAAGGCAAATAGAGTGCCCGTCTTTTTAAAAGGGAAGGAGGAGAATCCGGGGAACTACAGACCAATCAGTCTCACCTCAGTCCCTGGAAAAATCATGGAGCAGGTCCTCAAGGAATCCATTTTGAAGCACTTGGAGGAGAGGAAGGTGATCAGGAACGGTCAGCATGGATTCACCAAGGGCAAGTCATGCCTGACCAACCTGATTGCCTTCTATGATGAGATAACTGGCTCTGTGGATATGGGGAAGGCGGTGGACGTGATACACCTTGACTTTAGCAAAGCTTTTGATACGGTCTCCCACAGTAGTATTGCCAGCAAGTTAAAAAAGTATGGTTTGAATGAATGGACTATAAGGTGGATAGAAAGCTGGCTAGATCGTCGGGCTCAATGGGTAGTGACCAACGGCTCCATGTCTATTTGGCAGCCGGTATCAAGCGGAGTGCCCCAGGGGTCGATCCTGGGGCCAGTTTTTGTTCAACATCTTCATTAATGATCTGGATGATGGGATGGATTGCAGGCTCAGCAAGTTCGGGGATGACACTAAGCTGGGGGAGAGTTAGTTGCTCTGGAGGATAGGGATAGGGTCCAGAGGGACCTAGATAAATTGGAGGATTGGGCCAAAAGAAATCTGATGAGGTTCAAAAAGGACAAGTGCAGAGTCCTGCACTTAGGATGGAACAATCCCATGCACTGCTATGGGCTGGGGACCGACTGGCTAAGCAGCAGTTCTGCAGAAAAGGACCTGGGGATTACAGTGGATGCGAAGCTGAATATGAGTCAACAGTGTGCCCTTGTTGCCAAGAAGCCTAATGGTATATTGGGCTGCATTAGTAGGAGCATTGCCAGCAGATCGAGGGAAGTGATTATTCCCCTCCATTCAGCACTGGTGAGGCCACATCTGGAGTATTACATCCAATTTTCGGCCCCCCACTACAGAAAGGATGTGGACAAATTGGAGAGAGTCCAGTGGAGGGCAACAAAAATGATTTGGGGGCTCGGGCACATGATTTAAGAGGAGAGGCTGAGGGAACTGGGCTTATTTAGTCTGCAGAAGAGAAGAATGAGGGGGGATTTGATAGCAGCCTTCAGCTACCTGAAGGGAGGTTCCCAAGAGGATGGAGCTCGGCTGTTCTCAGTGGGGGCAGATGACAGAACAAGGAGCAATGGTTTCAAGTTGCAGTGGGGGAGGTCTAGGTTGGATATTAGGAAACACTATTTCACTAGGTTTCAGAGTAGCAGCCGTGTTAGTCTGTATCCGCAAAAAGAAAAGGAGTACTTGTGGCACCTTAGAGACTAACAAATTTATTTGCTCAAATAAATTTGTTAGTCTCTAAGGTGCCACATGTACTCCTTTACTATTTCACTAGGAGGATGGTGAAGCACTGGAATGAGTTCCCTAGGGAGGTGGTGGAATCTCCATTCTTAGAGTTTTTAAGGCCTGGCTTGACAAAGCCCTGGCTGGGATGATTTAGTTGAGGTCTGTCCCAACCCTAATTATCTGTGATTCTGATTCTATGTTCAGATTTAGGGGAGGACATGCAGCCTTCCCCCCCCCACACACACACTTTTGGCCCAATTAGTGCTGAAAGCCCTAAATAGCATGGGGTTATTCAGATGACAAATTAGTGTGAAACATATGGGCCTCTTTAATTTTTTCTAAAGTCATGCCAGCCAGCTCCAGCTCAGACACAGTGGAACCCTGCTGGTCAATAGAGCCAGTTATTGTGTTTGGATACAGTTAGCAGTGGTCTCTCTAATAATGTGGAAAATGCAACATTTACTGTGGCTCCTATGTATTGGCTGCTTAATCTGGGGCTTCCTGGCAATACATTCTGGACTGTCAAAGCAGAGCTGGCATGTAACTTTGTCACTTTTTTCTTTTAGGTTCCCCATTCATCATTTATTTATTTAGAGTACATGGGGATGAAGCACATACAGAAGTTGTAGGGTTATCCTTTTGCAGGTCATCTTTAACATTAGAATGCAGAGTCTGTGTGTAATTATAATTTAATTCAAAACAATGGGAGACCTTTCTTCATGCCAGGTCCTGGGTGATTGGATACTGGTGCTGTATTTGACACCAATCACGCTAACTAGTCAGTGCTTAGGTCAGTGAAAGCTTTAGTGAAGAGAGCAGAGACTTTTTATTGTCCATGGTATGTAATAAAAGAAAATTAATCTTTATATTTTGAAGTAGGATTAAATTAAATTAATATGTTAATGGGTAAAACTGCTATAGTGTTCCAGCAAATTATTTTAAGTTTTTCAGACTGAAAAATGTAAGTGAATATTGCTGGCAAATGACTATTGATCTAGAGAAGTGTGTTAAATGTTTCTTGGCAGCCCTATATTACAGTTACAATTTAGTTTAGTGAGAGTTTTTACAAACAACCCTAAAGCAAACTCTTGATAGAAACTATGCTTTTTTCTTTTAGACTGACATCAATACTGTAAAATGTATGTTTGGAAATGGTCTCTCTCTTTATTTTGTTTCATCAGCAGTATATGCAACACATAATTTGTGTTCTCTTAATTCTGCAAAAGTACTGCTTTTGCTCTATAGTTCTAACTCTAAGATAGCATATGGATGGGGAAAGTAAGACTAAGGATAACATGCATTTAGTGTCAATCAATTTCAAATGTATTAGTGTAGCATCTTAGTAATTAACCATAACGCTCAACAAAACTAGCACAAATATTTAAGTCATCACAATACAAAAGATAAAATATCAGGTTCAACTCTTCTGCTAAATTCAAATGACACGTTTAAAACACCACATAAAATAATAAACAACATAAAATTACAAAAGCTGAGACTAAGTTGACCCGTTTAGGCCATAAAGAAAATTAACTTCATGCAATTCTTTCCTTGTTTTTGCCACCACTAAGGCAAATAGAGCAATTACCTATATAACGGACCTATTCATGTTACATAACAAACCTTCTAATTTTTGAACCAATGGTGCCAAGATTGAAGATAGCTATTTATTTCTCCAAAGACAATAAAAGTTACAAAATAGTAAGTAGTGTGGCAAATCTTCAACCTGGCTGGGCCCACATGGGTCATAAATGGTTATGCCTTTCAGTGCCTCCCTTTCATAGATGCTGACTGCATTGTTTGAAAATGGAGAGCCATAAAGGCACTCCTTAGCTTTTGCTGCTTATTCAGAATTTCCAAGGTATTACTTGAATTTATAGATGGTCTTTAAATGCGGGAGTTAGGGAGACATACTGGTTGTGTTAACATCTGCCATATTCAATCGTTCTCATATACCTTCAGCGCTAAACTTAATTCAGATGTTCATGATTTTACTTAAATTCCTGACCAAACCTAGTTCCAAAACTGCCCAAGAATGAAGTTCTCCATGAACTTGCAAGAGCCAGGGAAGCTCTAAATTTTACACCTACTAGGCTGTTACTCCAGACATGAGCTTGGCACATGATGTAAATTCATATTGTTCTTGGAATATGTGTCAGTGTGGATTCCACTGTAGGTACACACATGCACAAGTTAGTCTTTTAAATAGCCTTGTTGTTTGGGGCTGTGCATCCTTACGCTCCTAATCAAAGGTGTAAAGGGTGGGTCAGCCATGTACCTCCTTTGGTTCCCTCTTACCCCCTATGGTTGCGAGAAGGAAGCTGGTGAGTGTCTGACCCACTAGTTCCTAGATTTGGCTAAATTTCTCAAACTCTTCAATAAAACCCCCACGACTCTTCTGATCCATTGACATATGACTTCTGTGAATGATGTCGACCCATCTGGACTGAATGTTCACGGGTCATACCTGCTGTACAGTCCCACTCAATGTGGCAGATTTGAAACCTGCGGGTTTTAAGCCCTGCCCCTTCTGCAATGGACTAATTTCACTGAAAGATGGGAATAGCAGTGCTCTTTCTGCTTAGGAGTGTCATATGCACTGAGCATATACAGTGCCTTTCATTCTCCCCAAGAGTGCATCGGTTGTGAGACCTGTGGCTGAAGCTTCGTCTCCTGAAGCAATATTCAAAGGTTTCTTCAGGTCCTGAGGAAACTAGCTCCAGAGTGCTGATAGTGAACAAGCCAGTTTTATTACGCAACCCTAAAGATCAGCACAGCATCGAGACAAGAACTGGCAATGGCACAGGTGCCTCTGGCACCAAAGCTGACTCCACCAGTGCCATGGACACCTCCAGTACTTTATTCTGGCATGAGAGCGGTTGCGCCAAATACAGAGGTAGGCGTTCCAGGCAGAACTCCAGCGTCTTCCCACAAAGACTGACCACCTAAGGATAAAACTACCGTGCCCAGATGGTGTTGAGGGCTGGTGATGAGCAGCTTGTAACACAGAGGAGGACTCCTTGGGCACTGACCCAGCCCATTAGTAAAAACTCTGGTACAGAGTGTGACGCATGTCTCAGTGCTGCCCTTAGAAGAGGTCTACTCAATCTCTCTGTCTCCAGCATATATCTTCCTTCCGCTTTTAAGCAGAGAATTCTCTCCTCTGAGATCTGTGGCCAACCTCACAGGAAGGCCTGTCTGCTCTCCTGACAGGGCTCAGCGGTCATTTTGTCAGGAACAGCTTTGGACTGACCAATGCCGATCATCTGGCATGCCACTATGTCCCTTTTGGACTTATTGGGGTTTACCATCCCAGACCTCTAGGAGCTGGTCCACATGACATTCAAGGAAGAGGGAGAGATCATTCTCTCCATCAGCTTCTCTGGGCAGACCACCTATTCCAGGCTTCCAAGGGAAAAAAATACCCAGCGGCAGAACAACTACAACAGAATCCTCTTTTGCCACCAAAGGACCAATCATCCTCATTGCCCAATGAGGCCATGTCTTTGGCACTATATCTGGTGCCAGATGACTTCCAGTCATTCTAAGAACTCCTTCTGAGAATTGCTAAGATTCAGGCAATAGAGACTTCCTATCACATATGAGAGAAAGCTTATAAGCCTTTCGATAGTTTGACAGCTCCTGGGGCAGCCAGAATCATTGTCCTCATAAATGGGGAACTGTTGGACCTGGCCATGAGGCAGATGCCAGCCTATAATATAACACTGAAACATGGGTAGAGAAGCAACACCAACTAGAGTTGGATGAATAACTGTTTTTTTTCGGTTTGTTGGCAGTTCTGAAAAATAAAAAAAAAAATTGATTTGTGTCAAACTGAAACCAGTTGGTTTTTTTCCAGCATTTTCAGTGAATCAAAGATGGAAATTTTTTTGTCTGGGATGTTGCCCCAGGTCCTGCAGGACCACACTTGGTGGTTGGACCCAGAGTATATCCAGAAAGGGCTTTCCTTCTTGATCCCACTCCCTGATGATAATACTCATCACAGACACTTCAGAGACAGGTTAGGGTGCCCATCTGGATCAGGTTAGGGTGCCCATCTGGATCATCTGCAGATGCAGGGGACCTGGTCTCAGGATGATTTGAAGCTGCATCTGAATGTCCTGGAGCTGAGGGTCATCCAGTGGCCTGCATTGTCGTAGAACTGGACAGCCAACACGTCCTTAATATGCTGTATATACAAGCAAGGAGGCACTTGCTTTTCCCCTTCATGCCGAAAAGCCATTAGACTATGCACTTGGTGTCCTCTCCAGGGGTTAACCCTATTGGCTCTAATCCTTCTAGGAACCAGCAACAACCTGACAGATTTTTCAAGCCAGCATATGGTAACCAACCACAAGTGGTGACTGCAGATGTCCATCGCAGCGCCCATATTTTGCCAGTGGGGTATTCCCATGATAGAACTGTTTGCCTCTGAAGACCTTCACAAGTGCCCATACTTCTGTTCCAGAGGAGGCATGAACCTGTGTTTTTAGCCAGACATCTTCCTGCAGTGGTGATCACCGGGCCTCCTATACATCTCTCCCGTGACTCCCCTGTTCTCCAGGGTGAAATTAAAAGTCAGACAGTTGACTAACCCGAAGAGCTCCCTTCTGCCTGAGGCAGTTTTTGCCAGACATCTTCCTGCAATGGTGATCACCGGGCCTCCTATACATCTCTCCCGTGACTCCCCTGTTCTCCAGGGTGAAATTAAAAGTCAGACAGTTGACTAACCCGAAGAGCTCCCTTCTGCCTGAGGCAGTTTTGGCTCTGATCTCTTGCCCATGTTTATTCAGCCTCCCATCCATCTCCCATTCTGCCTGGATGTAATATCTCAGAACCACTGCCAGATATTGTACTCAAACCATGCACCTGACGGTGTGGATGTTGGCTGATTGAACACTGCTGACAGATTGTTCTCAACAAATTCAAGAAATCCTCATGCAGAGCAAGAAGCCATTTATTAAAGATCCACTCCTTCAAATGGAAATGAATCTCCATATGATCACTCCAACGTAAACTGGAGCCAGCAGAGGCTCTGAAACTCTGGATCCTCAACTACAAGCTGCACTTGAAACAAGCTGCATTTGCACTTAGTGTTTCCATCTTGCAGCTATTTTGGAGTGCCAGCTCCAATACAGTCATACTCATCTTCTCACATCCAACAGTACTGAGATTCCTTAAGGACTTCCTGCTTACTTACCAGCTGTTAGAGACCTGCCTCCTACATGGAATCTCAACATTGTCCTCCTAACATTTATGGAGTCTCTGTTTGAGCCATTATTGGATTGTTTGATTCGTCACTTTACCCTTATGACAGTCTTTCTGGTTGTCATCACCTCAGTGTGGAGGGTCTGCAAGCTCCAGGCCATTATGGCCAGACCTCCCTCCGTAGCTTTCACAGGGACAAGATGGTTCTGAGACCACACACTAAATTCATCCCTAAGGTCATCTTGGAGCTTCACCTGAAGTAGTCAATTAACTTACCCATTTTCTTCCTACAGCCCCATTCAATGCCAGAAGAGAAGAAGCTACTTTGGACATTTCTTGCTCTCTTATCACAAGACCAAAATGTTTAATCTTTCTCCTCTTGTTTTTGTTTTTTTTTTTGCTATATCTGGATGGTTGAAAAGACAAACCATCTCATCAGCGAAAATCTCTAAGTGGATCAGTCGTTGCATCTCCTGTTATCAGTTAGCTGGCGAGCCTCTCTCTCCAGGCATCATGGCACGCTCCACCAGGGCATATATAGTGTCTTTGGCCTGCTTCAGAAATGTACAAGTATCTGAGATTTGCAAAGCAGCAATATGGAGCAAGCCATTGATATTTGTTAAACTTTACATCCTTGTCGTGATGGTTAGTACTGATGCCAGATTGGAGAGAGCTGTTCTTCAATTGCTAGCTGACTAATGCAGCTCTCCTCATTCTCACCGTCCAGAGGGAGTACTGTTTGCCAGTCCTGTACAGTGGGATCCATACTGACACAATGGAGACAATGGTAACTATGGTTCTTTGAGATGTTGTAGTCAGTGCAGATCCCACGACCTGTCCTCCATCCCTGCTTTTTGGAGTCCTCAGCAACATGGTCTTTAAATTGTGAGGGACCTGGGGGAGAGTCATTGCTCCTTATCCTTTGTACTGGAGCACAAGAAGGCACGGGACACGTGCACGGCCCCTGACATACGCCACTTATTCAAAATACTTGGGCCTCATGTTCATGAGGCACATGCACTCCTACAGTAGTATCCACTCTGACTTGTGCTGGAGAATTCGCGTAAATGCTACAGGACTTGCTTAGAATGTGTAAAGTGTCTTGGCTGCATTCTGCAAAGTTTATCAGGGTCCAGAGTTCTCGGTGTTTCATGGCCAGCCACAGTTGAAAAGTGCTCACGCCAGGGCTGGAAATCAGTTGACCTGAGCTCTGTCTAATGCACCTACCACAGACTTGATTGACGCTGTCTTTCTTTGCTCCAGCTTCCCTGTCTGTAAAATGAGGATCGCATCTTTCAGGTGTGGTTGAATATATGTAAAAGTGCTGTAGTATCCTTGAGTTAAAGATGCCTTTATAAGTGCAAAGTATTAGGCCAAGGGTTTTCAAATTAGAGGTCATGAGGTTATTACATGGGGGTCATGAGCTGTCAACCTCCACCCCCAAACCCTGCTTCGCCTCCAGTATTTATAATAGTGTTTAATATAAAAAAATTTGTTTTTAATTTATAAGGGGGGTCGCACTCAGAGGCTTCCTGTGTGAAAGGCGTCACCAATACAAAAGTTTGAGAACCACGGTGCTAGGTGGTGCTGCCTTATACTGTTAGGGTAAATTATTCCTCTTATTCCTTAGGGAATGTGTGTGGCCGAAGTAGGTTCTATAGTCAGTTTAACCTGTGACTAGCTTTTACAAGTAATTAATTCTGTCCTTTGGCCTCCAGTTTCCTTTCGCTGCCATTACTGGCTCCCACGTTCTCTTTCACATACAGACTATCAATATATGCTGTTGATTTTAATTCAATATAATTTACTTGTATTTTATTTCAGAACAGATAATGTTTCTAATGTTTATATTTTTAGCTCATACCTTTAGATATTACACTGGAACTCCAAAAGCAGATTATGTCGGAATTAGAAATCCTTTATAAGGTATTCTTTTTATAACACTTACTTTTAATTACATTTGTCTGTAGTCTTTATGCAGAGGCTTTTTTGAATAGGGTTCTTTTTTCTTTTTACAGTGCGACTCATCTTATATCATAGGATTTTATGGCGCTTTCTTTGTAGAAAACAGAATTTCACTATGTACAGAGTTCATGGATGGTGAGTTGACTATTTTGTGTACTCTTAATTGTAAAAAAAACATTTAAAGATCTATACTTCCAATGTACTGGAGAATATGATCATTTTAAAAAGGATGTTAGAATTACCACTTTACATTAAATATTTCATTATGTAGAATATTTTTCTGAATGTAATTTCATTTGCTTTTATTGAAAATTTAAATAGAACAGAAATAAGTGCTAGTTTAATCTGTGTTTTGATATTTGATTCTTCCATGCAATCTGTCTTCACTGACAAAACAGCTGTTCTTTTCTTTTAATGTTTCAATAGCCAAAACAGATTTTCTTTTAAAGAAATCTATTAACCCAATGTCCTGTGAGTTTTCCATGAAAATTGGTTCTTAATTGCAAGATAACGAATTATTTTCCAACACAGCTGTTTAGCTCTGCTGCACTCAGTTTCCTTTGGAGTGTACCCTTATTTTTTCCAGTCTGAATCTCTTTTAGGCCTATAAGAAAAGGAGTACTTGTGGCACCTTAGAGACTAACCAATTTATTAGAGCATAAGCTTTCGTGAGCGACAGCTCACTTCATCAGATGATCACTGCATCTGATGAAGTGAGCTGTAGCTCACGAAAGCTTATGCTCTAATAAATTGGTTAGTCTCTAAGGTGCCACAAGTACTCCTTTTCTTTTTGCGAATACAGACTAACACGGCTGTTACTCTGAAACCTGTTTTAGGCCTATAGTACTCCCTACCCTGTGATCTGGTTCCAATGTCATTCTGGAGATTTATTAGCACTTTTACCTTGAAATTTTGTGCTTTGAGATCCTTGAATAAAAGGCACTTTCAACAAGCAAAGTAATCTTATTAAAGCGATTTATAATCATTGCTATCCTCTGTCTATCAAGTCTGGGAGTCTCTCTTGCATGACAGATACAGTCTTCCAGTGTCTGGTGCATGAAAACTTAAACATTTTCCAGCATTCTAGTCTTAGTTTTATGTTGTCATTACATCACTGAAGCAATAATCCATGACGCTCTATGAATTTCTCATGAGCCAGCATTTTCTGGCATAGCTAGGGTTTTTTTTACAAAGGTGCAGTTGAGTTGGATATGAAGAAATAGAAGTCTTGCAAGTAATTTATAATATAAATAGTCATGCAAAGATGGCTCTCTCATAGGAAGTTTACATAAAACAGATGTGTGTCAACGACCATTGTTGGCTACCTTCTTTTCTTTCTTCCATTGAGGATCGCAAATAAAGTCTTTCAGAGTTTTTTATAGATTTCTGCTCATTACAATAATCTGTTTTAAAGTCTAGATATGATCATTCTTTTTGCGCTTCCCTTTGCTATTCTGAAGTTCATAGCAACCCATTTTCATAGATGAGTTGTAGCTCTGATCTTCTGTAAATGCTAAGGTTTTATATATATATATATATATATATATATATATTCATTCAACAAAACCCAGATGTGAAGTTCATTGATGTTCTTGTACTGTACAAACATTGCCCAATGGGTTTGATTTTCAATATTTGTGTTCTCATTAATGTACTCTGGGGTTGAGAATAGGCTGCTGGAAACTTGTGTACAAATTGGTATTTAAATGTGCATGTCATGTGGTGGGCATTCCAAGTAGGGAAATATTTGGAAATGCTACAATGTGCATCTACTTACAGTCTGAAGATCAGGGTCTATAAGTGAGCAGGGAAATTCAAATGCAATTAAAAAGTGACAGAAGTACCTATCTGTAAATGTTCGCCATTCTGAATTCTTGTATAAGAACAGTTAACCCTTTAAGATGTGCATCTTTCATAATGTTGCACAACACTGGTATTTGCTGACCATGCGAAAGTTACTTGGAATCATGTTGGAAAAGAACTCTGGTCCATCTAATGCAGTGTACACTCCCTCTGGCAATGATCTGTAAACAATAATATAAAGGAAGAACAAAACTCACATAATGAGACCTTGTCAAAACTTTTGTTCAAAACTTTCTTATGGCTGCAGGTGAAGATGGAAACATTTACCTCCTAACCCCTGCAAGTGAATAGCCCTTAAGCATGACACTTTTTAACCCCTAGTAACCATTTTTGACAAGCCTTCCTGTCTTGGAATAGTTGTGTATAAAGACTTGTGTGTATCCAGTCTCCTCTTTAAAAAATCCCATTGAACTGTGTCTCAAAAGTGTCCTATGGCAGTGAATTCCATGGATGGCTGTGTGAATAAATACTTCTTTTGTGGAATAGCTAATCACAGATGGAGTTCTAAGGTTAGCTCGATATTTTGCATCTGTATGTTTGGGGATACTTATGTATTAAGGGGATGCAGAGTAAAAACACACACACAGTAGTATTGGTTCTCCTCTTATGGACTTGAAAGCAAAGAAAACTACGTGAATCGTGGTTTACAAATACTGAAGTGCAGAGCTTGAACTGCTTGACCTGGCTCATCCTGGCACCTGCCAATTGATCTTCAAAATCAATGGGAACATAAAACGAGGCTTATTTGCCGTTTCACTTTTACATCTGTAATAAAAATGCTATTTTACTAAATAAAGATGGTGAAATACATTGTTGGATTGTTTTTATTATCGCTGTCTTCTCTTTGGAAGTGCAGAGTACCCTCAAATTTAATTGAAGTTAATGGAAGCTGCAGGTTCTCAGCACCTTTAAAGATCAGGCCCTGTTTGTTTAGGTGCCTACATGTGGATTTAGAAGCCTAAATTTAGGCTCCCAGTTTTGAACATTGACCACAATTTTTGTCCACTGTGTGCTTTGCACAACAAAAATGTTTGGATATTCTAAGATCAGTGTGCTTTGCTTTCTTCCACTGCACTGTCTATAGTCAAACTATTCACTTTTTAAGCACAAGACTTGGCTGCTGATGTGTGAGAATAGACTATTTTTTTGCAGCGGTAAATGTACACTGCTCAGTAGACTCATGAACATGAATAAGAATGACCTGAGCCTGTGAGCAGCCTTCCCTTTCTGTGATGAGTGCTCTGAGCCTGATGTGTCATTTGAGATAATTACCTGTGAGATATCAGCCAATCCACAAGCAAGGGTCTAACCAAGGCAGGTATACAGGTTCCTAATGAAAGCAGCCACTGCAGTCTGCTCAACGTTGACACCCTGTCGGGGATGCTCCCTGCTATCTGGTAGTTCTGACAGACTGCTCCTTCCCCTGCTCCAGCTCAAGCCAGGCTGGTCACCTGGCTGTCCTGACACTTGACCTTCTGTGGTGTTGAATAGACATGTGAGGCTGTGCTACCTTTCATCACACTGTGTAAGAGCCCAGCTAAATTCACTTTAAAAATTTAAGTCCAGTCTCATGCCTTGAACATAGACACTCTACATTTAAAAACAAAACTTAACACATAAATAGAAATGATTTTAAGAAAACAATGTTATGGCCGTGTTGGTCTCAGGATATTAGCAAGACGAGGTGGGTGAGGTAATATCTTTTGTTGGACCAACTTCTGTTGGTGAGAGAGACAAGCTTTCTAGCTTATACACTCTGTGGAATTCAAGATATTACCTCACCCACCTTATCTCCTTAAGGAAATGAGATAGAGCAGTGTTAGTGAAGACCAGCACAAATACTGTATTTCCAAAGATGGAGAACATGAAGAAACTGGAGCAGCTCTTTGGAGTAACTATTACTCACACGACTAACAGGTGAAAAATGGAACAGGAGTCCAGAATGGATTAAGAATCCTGTGATTATTCTCTGGACTCCTGCATTACAGAATGTCTTTTATGATTTTTAATTCAACCATAAACAAGTGAAAGTGTGGGATTTTCAAAATTTCGCAGTGTTGGCCTAACTCTGCTCAATCTGGATTCTTTGGTAAAACCACATTGTCTTTGATGGAAGCAGTACCTAGCAAATCTGAAAATCCCTCTTTGCATCTGTTTTATGTTTTGATTTATGCCTTCACAAGCCAGGAAATCAGAGCTGGCTCACCTATATGTTGTTCATCTATTTTACATCCTCAATTTTAAATTTGTTTTTCTGAACAAACTTTATAATTTTTAAATGGGTTTTTTCATTAATTGGGCATGAATTTCCAGAATAAATAATCTAATAAAAGATAGGCAAGTGGAAACTGTCCTTCCTAGTCTTCTGGGGATGCCTGGCATCCCATTAGGAACCAGTGTTCTCCATCTTCTCCACATATAGTGGCTGGCCATACTGAGTTGTGGGCAGGTAGTAAATAAAGGAATATACTAGCAGAAGCTCTCTGTTGCATCTCCAGACATCCCTTAGTTCAGAGATGTGACTTTGAGGTGCAGTCAATCCTTATGTGTTTGATCTGCAGGGGAAGGTTGATTTCAGGGGCACGTTTCACTGTGCTAGATACCAATAGCTTTTGATAGCATCAGTTGTACGTGGCTTTTTGTGACCAGGTGTAAATGATGATTTTGACTTCGTAATCTGTTGTAATTCTTCTGAAGTCTTTAGATTACTAAGCAGTAAATTAAGGTGCACCAAACCTTGTTCAGTTCTCTAGAATAAAGTCTGTTTTTTGCTTTCTGTCCTGCGATATGGATGTATTCTGAAAAGACGTTAGTAATATCTTTGCAAACATGGGAAGAAAAGAGATGTTGAGAGCTCTGTCTCCTATGGTTGTTCAGAGAATGAATGTTATTTAAGGTCAGTTAATTCTGACACTGTTACTGTTATGTTGTTTATGGCATTTTTATTAATAACCAAAGGGCTAGAAAACCTTTAAATCTAGGGTAGTATTTGATTTTATATTAACTAATCACACTTTGTCTGTCTGTCCCTACAGGTGGTTCTTTGGATGTTTACAGAAAAATTCCAGAGCATGTACTAGGAAGAATAGCAGTAGCTGTAAGTATTTTTGTCTTTGATGGTTGTGTCATGTGCGTCTCCAGTCTTAGATTTGATTGTATCAGGTGTCCTCTCATTGGGCCATTGTAGTTGTTCCCATCCTTTCTGTGCACTGTTACGGCCTTGATAAGCAGCAGTAAGACCATGTGACAATGGGACCGTAGTGACGTATTATGGTGGCTGGTCTTGTGCATCTGCTGAACTGCTGCTGACTGACTTGTGTGTTTCAGCTCTTCTGGTCCTCTCTATGCACAAAGGCAGGTGAATCATTTAGATCTGCTCCTTGGGCCAGGAAGTTGTGACTAAACCTGATGGGAACGAACAAAGGCTTGCTTTGTTCTGCTGCATACGCCTGTTCTCAAGGTGCAGTAGCATCGTGTGTTTAACCGCTTGTACGGTACAGTTTTTCCCCACTGTTGATCTGTTTCCTAAAGCAACAAGCAGGAGACTGTAGTTGCTCTCCTGGAAGAGAAAGTCTGGTAAAAACATGCCTATGGGGCATGTTGCATTCCCAACCCATTTCTGTGATCCTTCACACAAGTCATCTCTAGTAGGGGTGATTTAGCTCTAATCCCAAGGGAGTGGGGAACTGAACCCTGTCCTAGGCAGGGATATCAGCCCCAACCTCCCTTCAGTTTGGTGGCAGAATTTTGACAAGGGGCTCCTGAGAACCCCCTCTAGCACATCAGCGTGTCTCAGCAGCGTCTGAGGGCTTCATCATGATAGTGAGTACAAGAGCATTGTTCCCTTGATTTTGGTAATGGTGTTTGCAAAATATGGAGTCACTTTTTTATTCTATAATCTGCTTTCAAAGCCTGAACCGAGGCTAATTGAACATCTTGGCAAACATCATGGGGGTGAGGGATACTGCTAAACAATTGCTAAATCTAAGAAATACTTTGATAACTTAAGCAATTTAAAGCATAACAAAGTTATTCTATCATGTGCCATTTAATTAAGTGCTGGGTTTTCACATTCATTATACATCAAGATGATAATTTAAATCCTTTAATCCAACACAGGCAGCTATTTAGTCTCTGTTCATTGTAATTCACAGCTCTGCTTTCTCTCTGTTCTCTGCCCAGAATAATGAACATCCTTTTCCGATGACATTTTGTCTAAGTAGCTTCAGATCTGCTCATTGTTCAGCCTGACCTCTTACCAAATCTGTTGTTGTTGGCAAACACTCCCTGCTACTCACCTCAGATGGTTGACACCTGACATGTGTTGATCCTACACCTGCCTGCACTATGGTCACTGCATGGACTGGTGGTGGGATAGAAGGTGGACAAATGAACAGGCAGATTCAAAGAAGCAGTTTGATCACATTTCCTTACTCATAAGCCACAACAGACACATCCTGCAGTGAGGGTGGAGTTTGGAAGCTATCTCTGCCCCCTTGCTAGTTCTCTGCACTTGCTTGAGAACAGTCAGAGAGAGGGAAACAAAAGCTCTTGCATGCTGAGTAACTTCTTTGCTGCCGTGTATCCTGAAAGTGCCCCTGGTGCTTGTTGTTGTGTATTATTTGAATTACGGTAGCACCTAGAGTCCCAGGACCCCATTGTATAGTCACTGAATATGCCCATGTGTGCACACACAGGCTCACTATCCTTGCCCCAGAGAGTTTACTGTTGTTGTCCAAAGGTCCCAGGGATTGCTAGCTTGGTATTTACATCCCTGTCCATGTCATGAGAGGGAAATGGAAAAGCAAAGGCTAGAGATTGGGACAGGACAATACACAAATGTCCCAAGATTATATATTTTACTTAAACGAAATCTAAGAGTCCTGTACTGAGAGAAGCATGAGCTTTTTTTCAATCAATAAATCTTCTTTCCATCTTCCATGCACTATATGCACAGGGCATTTATCCTGTATAATCCTGAGAGCCGACAATTTCAGTAGGCTGTAGAGTCTGCACAAAAATGCACATGATGTGCACTTCAGTTAATTAAAAGCTTTTTCAAAATTAGTAAATGATTCTTCTTAAGTGAAATCTTTCCAAGAGCACCCAACACAGTATGTAGATCTTTACTGCATCAATCAAGGCTAAGGCCTAGTCTACCCTAGAAAATTAGATTGGTTTAATTACGTCGGTCAGGGGTATGAAAAATACACACCCATGAGTGGTGTAGTTAAGCTGACTTAAGTCTCCAAGCAGACAGAGCTGGGTCAATGGACCAATTCTTCCACTGATGTAGCTGCTGCCTCTGGGGGAGGTGGATCACCGGTGCCGATGGGAAAATCCCTCCCTTTGGTGTCAGTCGTGTCTACACTGAAGCACTACAGTAGCACAGCTGCAGTGGTGTCGCTGTAGCATTTTAAGCATAGACAAGCCCTGAGTCCTGGGCTTTGCTATACCCGTTCTGCCGTGATGGGACATGCATTTATTCTTTTAAAAAAATCTTGAGTGAATTTAGTGCCCAGGGAAGGTTCCAGACAGACGCACCATACACCTGGAAATAACTCCAACTAGTCTAGGACACGGTAGTCTGTCTAAGCAAGGAGAGTGATCACTTTACATAAGCTGTTACCAGCAGGAGAGTGGGGTGAGGGGAGAGAAAACCTTTTGTAGTGATAAACACCCATTTTTTCATGATTAGTGTGTATAAAAAGATCTTCTACACTTTCCACAGTATGCATCCGATGAAGTGAGCTGTAGCTCACAAAAGCTTATGCTCAAATAAATTGGTTAGTCTCTAAGGTGCCACAAGTCCTCCTGTTCTTTTTACCATTAGAAAAGAACGTTACCCCTGTGCTCTGCTCGCTCCATTGAACGTGAGTCACATTCAAGTGCATGTCTTAATCTACTGGGGGATTGTCTCTTGGCAACCAGGACCTTCCATGGCACCCGCGCTCCACAGGATCAAAGGTGCTATCCAGAGCCAGAGTAAGAAGGGAAGGGATAGGAACTTATTTTCTTGTAAGGGTCACAGATATCACAGTGATGTATTTGGTAGAAATTCTTAGTAGGTATCCATAATACAGGTGCATTAGGGTAGCAACTGTGTAGCCTTACACATACTGTCTCCTTCCGATGTGACTAATCCCCGACTTGGCACGATCATCTCTACGGCTGAGAGAATAAGTCTGCTGAGACTGCCAAGTATTACCTGTTGAGGCCAGTTGCAGTGGTACCCTTTCTGGTGTGGACACTTGTCCGCTGGGAAATAGACTGGGAAATACCAAACCCTTGCACTTAAATACAGATTAAGTAAAAAGATTATTGGCACTGTTCTGTATACCGTCTACAGTTTCCTTTCATTGTTACTGCTGCCCAACCATCCAAACATCATGTTACACTGTTCAGGGAGAAGTGAGGAGCACCAGACTCCTTTCACTCAAGTTGATCCCGCAAGAGTCCATTATCAGGTCCATTCTTTTCTTTCCTAAAGAAGTTCTGCCTTGTCAAATACTGGACTTTTTTCAGTTTTAGTTATTTACTGTGGATGAAATAAGATACAGTAAGGATGAGAGAGTGGCGGAGAAGGGGCAGGTTAGTGGGAGGAATCCGAATAAAGACTCAGAGAAAGAGAGGAGTCTCATAGAGAAGACCGATGGTGTTTAGTTGAAGGAAAGCAGTGAGAGAGAATGGCGGAACCTGCCAGAAGTGAGCCTCGGGAGGAGAGAACTGTCTCTGATGCCATCACAAAATTCTGGATCATTCTGCCCAACGCAGCCTTGATGAGAAGGGAACCTTTTTCTGTTTACTGTATTATTCACTTTATTTAGTGAATGGCTAGTGGTTTTTCCATGGGAAAAGGAAAATATGAGAACCCTGAAAGAGGAAGGCTTACTCCATCTTGCTAAACAATTTTCTACTACAGTGTGTATGCTTTCAGGCATCTCTGTGGTTGATACTATTCTACCTTTGCTTGCCACTTCACACATTTATCTCCACTTCCATTTCTGAATTAGTGACATTGTGCACTGTATTTTTAGTGCTAATGTTGATTGAAGTTCTCCCTGAATGGATGTGCACTTGAACTGTCAAGAGAGTGAGTGATTGACAGCAGGTAGAAGTACTTTTTGTGTCAAGGCTTTGTCAAGTCATTGTTGCAAAACCTACTTTACTGAATACCAATAATACCTCCTAGATGTTCAGTCAAAAGATACTCTATGCTGGCATCTTTTTAGAATAATGCTTAATAATCAAAATGTTCATCCTTAATAGGAAAAGGGCATCTCCTTTAATGTATGTTTTAGTGTTTCAATGAATGACAATAATTTATGCTCATTTTCTTTATTCTGTAGCTTTCAAACATAGCTTACATAAAAAAACTCCTTGAATTTTCATGTACTCTGTTGCACAGATAATCTGAATGTGATCGTTTGTTTAATAGCAAGCTTTTTATAACCACTTATGTGGTGTGTGTGCTTTAATAAAGAGATGTATAATAACTCACAGCTGTTGATTATTTTCCCTAGCAAATGTTTGCTTTATTCCTGTACATGATAAATGTTCAAAATTCATTATGGAACTTGTTTAAGGTATTTTTCAAGATTTTAAATTGTCTGAATATATGTTTAATGAAGAGAATAGCTTACTGTATCCAAAACTATTTTTGTTGGGGAAGTGAAAGAATGACTGAAATGCCATTCCTTATTTTTTTTAGTATTGCTATAATTCTAGCAATTTTTGAAACAATGTGTAAATAGAATTCTACTGTTTTGCTTTTTGAAAGGCTAAAGTGAACAAGGCCACACTGAGGGGGATATATGGACTATGATTAAGGCTCTTTGTGATGGTAATTACCATCTGAGGCCATGAGGCACTTGGAACTAGGGATGCAAGTTTAGCACTCAGAAGGTGCCATCTAGACTAGAGCAATTTAGTAAGGATCCAAAATCATTATTCAGTATACAAAAGAGGTTCAGGTTCCACTTACATTATTTTGCTTACTGAATGAATGAGATTTCAGAACGATCTTCTAATCCAATAGGAAGACTGAAAATTAATATAATCTTATGCCTTTACATGCCATGTAACAATTTTGACTTTTGTAAAGTTTAAGTCATTCACTTTAACAGAAACAATTTAATTTTATTTCAACCTCCTTAATTGCCAAAAAGAATTTTCATTCTTCTGCATGAGGAACTCCTGTCACTTTCCAGTCCATCTAAAATGGCCTGTTGTTCAGGAATGTACTGGACAAAAAGACCTACCTCAGTCAGGAAAATGAGTGGAATGTCATTGTCAACAGCAAATTTTGTAGGAAAAATTTTGCAATAAAAATAATTGGCTGACACAGCAGAAATCTTCTGGAGAAGAACAGTGTGCAAAACTAGAATCAGATTTATTAGATGATCTTATAGATCTCGGGCTGCTGGAAAAAGCAGATCTGGAAAAAACCTTGGTGGTGGCAGAAGGCAAGAAGTTACATTATTTGGGGGGTTTTAATTACTTTGTTATTTATTGGGATAGCTTTACAAAAACTAGGGAGAAGAGCCTATTTCTAGGTAACCTGTAATACGGGATTGCATTCCTGTGCCGTTGATTGAACAGTCATATAGTCTGTATACAGTCTGTATAGTCATAGACTATTCTGAATGTAATCCTAGGAAAGAAAGAAATAGGATGGAAAATAAATGGTAATGCTTGGTACATCTCAGAACTAATGGTTATCTTGCTGCTAGATTTGAAATAAAGATATGTAAATATTCCATGTATGGAAGCATCGTGAGGTGTCAGTTTGAGGAATGTAGGCTTGGTGTATGCACAATGCCCTATGGAATGTTGATTGAAACTCTTCTCATATCTCAGAAAATGTTTGAGTAAAGCCGAATTGAAAAACGGGGTGGGGGTGAGGGAGTTGCTTCAAGTCAGCCAAAAGGTCTTGAGTTGGCTCAGGGTTTTTTATTTTTTGAGTTTTCTGATTTGACAAAAATATTGAAAAAACGTGTTTGGGTTCAAATCAGACTCCGCTCTACTCACCACCTTGCAAGACTGAGCCCTTGCACAGGGTCTTCCACAGCAGGTTTTCGTCTCGAGAGGATTTGATTCTAATTTCTAAAACTGACATGAAGTTTATATTATAGACCCTCAATGTTGTAGAATGTTAATGTCATGTGCCAACAACTTTAATTTAAAAAGGAAGACAAAGCAAGGCTACGTATTCTACCACCATTTTTATGCCATTTACATGTAGGTTTTTGCTCAATAAGCTTTAACCAATGTCAAGCTGTAGGAGTGGAGACAAATGAACAGAAAATAAGCTTATTTGTTGATGATGTATTGTTAATAGTTTGAACCACTGATATCTCTCCTTAAAATAGCTGGAGCAACTTTGGAAATGCATAGGCCTGAAAATGGCCTTTTACAGTAAAAAATGCTGCATGTTACTTTAACGGAAAGAGATAATTGCCCCAAAAGGAATACAATTGCAAGTGGGTTAAATCCACAGTCAGGGCATGCACTCAGTCCTCTGCTTAGAATAGTTGTCTGGGGAAAAATTTCATCCTCTTACTTTAAAACAAACAAATAAACAAACAGAACTTGATTTACAAGATTGGGGAAAGATCTACATTTGCTATTTGGACCAAATTTGGCCCCTAAATATATTCTCTGAAGACTAAGCTATCTATTTTAGACATTACCCATATTTATTTCAGCTAAAACTGTAATGAACTTCTTCATGTGAAATTAATAACACTCAGGAATTAATGAAAGTATTCTTAATAAACCAAGAGATAAAGTTGGACTTGATATTCAGGGTGACTACTGGACAATGCAGCTAAAACAACCATAAAAACATGGGGTAAACTGGAATAGACCTATTTTTCAATCTTGCTTCTTGCACGTGCATCCCAAATCGTTAAGAATAAAATCCAACTGAAATGCGTATAGTTCCCCATTAGAAATTTTTATTATGTATTGTTTCTCTTGTATGCAGGTTGTTAAAGGCCTTACCTATTTATGGAGTTTAAAGATTTTACACAGAGGTGAGTGACAGATTTGTTCTTTTGTTTTCTAAGTGAATATCATACTTTCTGGTTCAGTGCAGCTTTTTACAAAGACAGTGGGCCACACTAAGCCCTGTGATGCTGCTGACATCAGTGGAGATATGCCAGGGATTAATTTTACTCAGTAGCCTTTCACATTCTCTGGTTGTGGATTTTTATTGCCTTCCTCTTCTCTCTGTTTCTCCCCAACCCAAACAAAAAGGTAGACAGACCGAACCAGATTTTCCGAAGTATTTAGGTGCCTAAAGATACAGATAGGTGCCTAGTGGGATTTTCAGAAGTGCCTAAGCAAGTTAGGCACTTAACTCCCATTGAATTCAATAGGAGTTAGATACCTAACCTAATTAGGCACTTTTGATCATCTGACTAGGTACTCACCTGCATCTTTAGGCACATAAATATTTGGCTCATTACCCCTACACTACTATTTTAAAGGACAAAGAAGTGTAACTTTTAAAATCTACGTAAGCAAAGTTGAAACCATTCTCAGTATAAAGCCCTATCCTTATTCCTCAAGTAAATTTTTGCTTCTTTTAAATTTTCACCTATTTGTGACTTTTAGATTTTCTTAGTAATGTAGATGATATGGCTAAATTGATCCATATGTACCAGCTCTTTCAAAAACAGAGAATCACTTGCCAAACTATGGCAGATGCTGAGGATATACCTGTTAGAGAACAAGGAAAGGGTTAAGTAAGTATTTTGGCAAACAAGAAGAAAACTCTGCATTTATAATGGTACCAAAGTGTCTGAAAGTAACAGCTACAGATTTTAATGTTGCTAACAATACTGCTTAATTTAACCCATCTGCTCACTCAGTCCTGGTGCACAGTTGGAGGATACAATAGCAGACATTATTTGTGATTAAAAGGCGGATAAGAGAAAGTATCAACTTGGGGAGAAATGAGTAGTCTAAATTCAGAATTTCTGCTTTAAATAGGAACTTTGAATTCACATTGTAAACTCTTTTGGGCAGGGCCCATCTCTTTGTTGATATGTTTGTATGTGCTCAGCAAATGGAACCCTGGCTTCGAGGTGCAATAGAAATAATAATAAAATTCCAGCCCGGTTCTTAGAATTTGTGAATTTTCAGCTCTTGTTATTGTTAATCAGATTTGCAATCCTAACTTCTCAGTTTGTTTTTTCTGTGCTACACCTGTTCCTAGTTTGCTCAAACTGAAAACTAAGCTATAAAACATCACATGGGAGGCTAAGTAACATCACAGGGTCCAGCAGTGTTCGCTCAAGGGACTTTGGTTTTAAATAAACACGTACGTGCATGTGCCCACATCCTATGTCTGTGCAGATGCTTACAGAGTAATGAAGTACAAATCAAAATGCATATTTATTTTTCACTGGTCATGTGTAGCTATATATAGGATTTAATGCATTAGGCAAATGGAAGAAAATGTAACCTTGACTTCTTTGCTATTATTTGTAAAATGTACTGCATAGAAAGCTCTTATGGACTAAGGAGTCAAAAAATTCCACAGTGGTGATAATCAAGGTGGAGAAGTGGTCCTCGTGAAAAAGTTGTATAATACAGTGCAGCAAACATGGCAGTTTCTGACTAGAGGGTGGATAAAAGCAAAGGAAACAAATAAGGAGAAAGTCTTTTATTCCAGATCAGACATTTCAACAAATATTGCAGCTTAACTTCAAAACATACCTTGTGATTAATGAGGTGGTAGTTCTGCATATTAATAAACCTAAAGCTGTAGTCATAGTCGTCCTTACCCACATCAAACGTAAACAAAAGATTAACACCTATACCACTGCTTTGGAAGATGTGAGAATGGCCCAATGATAACTGCTCTGTCTTCCCCTCAGGATAAAGAATAGAAATGGAAGGGTAATGAGAAATGAACTTAGCTTTAACACAGAATTAGCAATCAAACTGGTCTAATTTTGCACAAAGTCAAAGTTTGCAGAAAGAGGAAGCCAAGTCCGTTAAGTTCAAGAATAAAGTATAATGCGTATACATTATATCCAAATGGTATTTCTTTTTTCTCTGATAAAGCATGCTCATTAAGGAGAAGTGCACACAATAAAATATTACAAGAGTATGTTTTTGTGTATATATATTTCATGCATGTGTTTTTATCTGTACAGACAACATACATGTCTGATTGCTATATCCCTTCTACTGTAGTATTATAATGTTATCTAGAAGGTGAGCAAGACCTTCCAATTTGAGCACTCATTCCAAATCCTTAATCTGGATACATTAGATAAAATTTTCAGCGGTGCCTAAGTGACTTAGCAACTTTTGAAAATGGGACTTAAGTCCATTTGAAAGTCTTACCCAGAATACTGCAGTGGTAAAAAGAGGAGACCAGTAATAAGATTCCTGGTTTTTGTTTCTGATTCTCCTACAGACTCAGAATGAGTGTGCACAAGTTTCTTAACTTGCTTGTGCCTCAATTTACCAGTAGATACATCTAATGGTGCAACATTTTAGCAAATAGCACGTGTAAATAAATTGGGCAGTAAAATCTAACTTTACAAGTTTAGATCTGAACTCAATCTTCCACTTTCTGGATATATGAGCCTAGAGACTGTGTGTGCGTGCGTACCAAGTCTCCCAGGGCAAGCGAGGTGTATCCTGACTCCAGAGCTCACCCTTTCCAGGCAATATGTACAGTTATTCATAACAAATATTAAAATAAAAATGTGTTTAGTTCCTTACCTACATTTGGAAACTGAATAACACCAAACCCTAAATGTTGGTTGCCAGTCCCTGTCACTAGTGCAGAGCACTAACACTATGCATAATGACAGACTGCATCGTCCAGCAGTTACATGAATTTTGGCTCGACATTGCCAAAAAAACCAGCAAGACTTGTAGAATAGAGGCTACTACCCAGTTTAGGATAATGTGCATGTTGGATAATGTGCGGTTTTTTCTTTTGCTAGCTTAGATCAATTAAATGGCTCTTTCACCATGTACACTGATGCCTAACAGATATATCAAGTATCAATATGCACACTCACATGCCACTCAAGTTTAGGAAAAAAACATGGTCTCTGAATGAAGTAGGCTAAGGTCAGCGCAGAAAGAATATTTTTGTTTCATCTGCTTCATTGTTGTTATAAGTAATGTACTCAGAGCTGTCCATAGCTAAAAAGTGTGTTTGCACTGCTCATCTTCCTTTAGAGTATTGTATTTGTCAAAGGCAATAAAAGACAAGATACTGTTTTTTACAGATCCATTTTATTCAAAATAATTAATCTACTTTTGATTTAATACTAATTTACTTTTGAATAAGATGACTAAATGTTCAGTATTCAGATTCCTGACCCCCTGACAGTTCTGTTAACTGGTAAGTAAGAGCACGTGTGTCCCATTTGTCTACAGAAAGGTGAAACAGCTTAGGTAGCTGCAGCATAAATAGAACGTCTTCATCCTCCATAATGATGCTTCGTACAAATCATATGTATTAAGCAAGCACTAGAGATGGGACTATAACAGGGTTCAAAAAAGAAGTAGATAAGTTCATGGAGGATAGGCCCATCAATGGCGTCCCTTGCCTCTGTTAGCCAGCAGCTGGGAATGGGTGACGGGATGGATCACTTGATGATTACCTGTTCTGTTCATTCCCTCTGGGGCACCTGGCATTGGCCACTGTCGGAAGACAGGATCTAGGCTAGATGATGGTCCATTGGTCTGACCCAGTGTGGCTGTTCTTATGTTCTTAGGACCCCTTTTGGCTATTGTTTAAATTCTTCCACTTCTAAACCGTAATATTAATGACAAGCAGATGGTGCAGGATAACATTATTTATGCACATTTGTTTTTCTAAAAACAAATTTTAACCTATGAACTGAAGTGGTTTAAAAAATAAAAAGAATAATTTACTGATTGTGTGAGTTCCCCCCTCTCCCATTTCGAATATGTGATACCTCATTAAATGAAATTCTCTCCCATGATTATCCCCTTTTTGTTCCTGGGAGATCTCTGGGCCAGTGAGCTTAATGGCAATTATTTGTCTAAATATTCCATTTATTGTAGTCTTAAAATAACCACTTTGAAGGGAAATAGTTGTCTAGTTTGACTACAGCAGTCTTTAACCTACTTAGGGCATGATTGTTCAGCGCCGAGACAGACAAATCCCTGATTTTTTGAGTTTTACCAGCAGAAAGACTTCAGGGTCAAGTGCTTAATTACAGCTGTTAATATTTAACATTCTGTAGGGCCACATCACAGGTAGCAACATGGAAGGGGGAAATGGACTGTGCAGCACCCTACATCCTACTCTCACGCAGATGAATGAAACACTGTGTGGACGGGGTGGAACCTTGGCTCTGGCTCCCAAATGGGCTGGCCAGCACTGCTGCACTGGACAACGTGTGTTGCGCTGGTTACAGACCCAGCACAATTTGCTCTGGAGAGGGAGTAGTCAGGGGAACTGGGAGGGAGAATATGACTGAGTCACAGTCTCCCCCCTGATCTGCTCCTGGGGCAGTGTAACAATGCATTGTCCCTTTTTCTTGGCCCATGGCACATCTACGGTCAAGCCCTTAGTAAAAATGTTATTGAAGAAGAATGTAGCTGTATGGGTACCCGTCTTAAACCTAGTATCTCCCTCACACTGCGGGACAGGTGTTTCTTAGAGAGAGCTGCTGTGTTCCTCCTCCTTCCCAGGTATAAACCTAATGCCTGGAAGAGGTTCCCATAATTCAGAGCAGAAAAGGGCAGTGTTTTTAGGTGCCTTGCAAAATAACTAGATACTGTGAATGCAGCAAGGGTGGGGAGGGCTGCTGACTTCCTTCTCCTGACTAAGCTGAAGTTCAGTCTAAGAGGCAAAGCCTAGTCCTGTTGAAATCAATGGGAACTTTGCCATTGATACTGGAGGGACTGAGGGTTTGGCTCTCTGTGTATAAAATACATGAATGTTGCCATTGTTAAACCACTGTTGTATTACAAATCCAATCTTTGTACTGTGTTTGGTAAAAATATGCGGTTAGATTGAGACTCTAATGACCTGAGAGCCTCCAGAACTCTTAGATCCTCACGTAATCATGTGGACCACACTTTCCCTAGCATGACTCTTGGATATCTCACACATCCTCCCAGCTGCTGCTCTGTGTCCCTTCTCTCAGGTTGTATTGTGCAGGTGTCAGATATGAGGAAAGTGGGGAAAGGAGTATTGTGAACTTAAGGTGCATCAGTAACAGGTGGCTGGCTGGCCAGTTAAAATCATCTGTACACCATATTGCTCACAGACTCTGAACTAGGGACCTCTCCCAAGAATTCAGTCTGACCTTGTCAAGATAGTTACTGTGCTTGTTTTATTGTTAATTATCCTTTTTAAAATATCTACAACTGTTTTGGAGCCATTGGCTTTACTCTGCAATTAGATGTAGGGACTTCATGTTTCACTGCAATTTTCCTTTAAATGCATTCCTGCTGTAAACAGATTAATTTGTAATGCAAAATGTCAGCATATTTTGCATATTTAATTGTACCTGCTGTTTAGCTCATTAGAATGCAATGCAGACGTAATAACTAGGTAGATGTATCTGCTGACACATTTTCAGAAGACAATTAAACATAATGAATAGGATTATTGTGCAGCCTATGGCTGCTGTACTCTTCTTCTTAGACATTCATAATGGAGACATGCTGGTGACACTCCAGGCCTACTTAAATTGAGAATGGTCACCCAGCAGTAGAGAGCTGTTTACAGTTTAATAGATTGCTACAAACAGACAATACTTGAGTCTTCCCAAAATTTGTATTAGAAAATAATGTATTTTAAAATGTTGGTTGAAAGAGCACTGAGGTTCTTCCGACTGCATGGATAGTTTTAAATCAGTCTTTTGTCTCACCTACTGGTGAGGTTGGTGAGAAATCATTAAGAGTGTTACAGGCAAACTGAATCTATACAGTGGAAATAAGGGTTATGTGAAATAGACTCTGTGTCCTTGAAGCTGTGACGTGATGGAGATACATGATGGTGATTTTGTGTTTTGGGTATCAGGAGGAGAGATTACAAATACACTCATTGTATTACTATGATCTTGGAACACGGAGGACATGACCAAATTATTGAAGGAGCCCACCCTTTTAAGAAAATGAGCTTTCTTTTTGCCCCAGACATCTGAGCATTTAATCATCTTGTTAATTGAAGTTCTATGCTTTACATTACAAAGACAAATTAAGCAAGCTCCTGTGATACCCAGAAAACATCTGCCAAACAAAGCCAAAGTTAATGATAAGCAAAATTAGGTTCTCTCATAGTTGGTTTTCATCCATCTGCACACAACTACTGTTCACTTTTAAAGAAGGCAAAGACACAAGCCATTACTTTCAATTCATAATGCCATGAGAAAGCAGTCATTAGACCCGTCCACCATACTCTAATCTCTGCAAATTGTTGGTCAGAGCTGCATCAAGCTCTTTATCATGTATTCTGGCCAGCATCCCTGGAAGGGAAAGATCTGCACTACTTTTGATCAGTTACAGGAAACAATTAGAAGTCTATCTACAGATAGAATATACAGTATGCAACATAATCTTACCTACTTCTATTTCATGTCACAGAGTGTCAACATTATAATCTCCGCACTGAGGGGGTCTTATTTTATGATGATCATCGGTGTATTTATTTGTTAGAGTGGGATTAGCAGTCCATTTTGATAGGATTGTGGTGGTTCATTTATGTGACAGCACTGAGATCATGGGAGGAGTGTAATAGGATCCATGCAGGTAGAGAGCCACGTTGACTTCAGTAGGGCTCTGTGCAGGCACATAGGTCCACCTTGTTTGGATCTGGCTGCAGAATTGGGGCTAGATTCTGCGAGTGTATTTGATGTGTATATATTTATGTCAGTGTGTATGAGTATGCCCATTTTATGTGTGGGGGGTGTATAATATGTATGTGTGTGTAATAATAGTCTGTGTGTGTGTGTAATATTTTTTTTTTAAATCTTGTTACCACTACTTGAAATCCAAGCAGTTGAACAGAGACGATTACAAAAAGATTAATATAAGGTTTATAAGAGGGTTAGAATAGAATGTACGTTTAAATTATTGGAATCCAACCTCGGTGAGGAAGTAGTGCAATGCTAGGGAGTGTTACAGATCAAAGAGATTGAATTTAAAATGTCTGTTTGAAATATTTGCTATTAAAAACCTGTCATGACTAGATGCATATATGTCTTTATATAAAAATTGCATACCCAGAATAATTTATTTGAAAGCCCTCTTTTGTCCCTCTTTAACAGATGTGAAACCCTCTAATATGCTGGTGAACACACGAGGACAGGTGAAGCTGTGCGACTTTGGGGTTAGCACACAGGTATCCCCTCCCTTAGCTATTTGCCTGCTCTTTTTTCTAAAATAGAAATCACCTGGCTACAAGACAAACAGGCCCGCAGCAAACTCTCCTCTGCTGGGAGAGTGTTATTCATTTGTAATCTCCAAGCGACTTTCCTTCATCAGAATATGATTGTTCATTGTTTAATGACAGTAAAAACTGCTGATATTGTAATTACTACTTACGAATAGCAAACTTCATTGATATGCAGCTTCGATATGAAAGCGTTTTGGCCAGACAAAAGAGAGGGCAGAGTGGGAGATGTGTCTGGGGAGCCCAACTGGCCCACAATAAAAATTAATATTGGTAGCAACAATAGTGTTGGGCCTTTACAATGTGCAGCACAAATTTTAATTAATTTCCATTTTGGGCCTCCCTGGAGAACCTCAGTGATAGTGACCCATGAGCTTGCTGTGATGTTGATTTGAATTGCAGCCACCTTTTCTCTCAGCCAAACATGAGGACCAAAGAGAAGGTCAGCGTTGTATTATAAGTTGTCAAAGTCTGTTGTCCCTCCAGCGTATTTAGTGCTCATTGCGTTCTAGTAATGAATGTGGCTTTATTCACATCTTGAGCCAGCTGACTGAAAAATGAGTGTGTTCAATCCTACTTCAAATTGACTTTTTATATCAGACTACTTTGGGGGTACTAAAGCTATAAGCATCCTGTTTAACGGAATTGTTTAAGGTTATCTGCTATAAACTGTAATGCAGTGCTTGTTTTAAATTGGAACTCACACTCAAAAGAAAAGACAGATTTAATCATTTTAATGCCTTTGTAGATAAATTTGTTCCCTTTTACATAATTTTTAGTTGATTTATAGAAATGATTATTGTAGGTTAAATGAGGAATAATTGCCCATTTTATTTCCACATTATCTTTATATTGTTCTAACAGACTGTTTTGTCTGATAGCTGGTGAATTCTATAGCCAAGACGTATGTTGGAACAAATGCTTATATGGCGGTAAGTAAATTTATGCAGAAATAACATTTCAAAAGAAGTCTGCGTATGCTGCTTTGTTCTGTATGATGAAGGATATATTTTTAGATCAGGGGTTTTCTCTGATTTCTTCCTATCTGCATCTTAATAGAGTATGTCCCATGGAAACTGCTCCCATTCACCACCACACAGACTAACTCCCCTCCTACTTGTGATCACACAGCATCTCTGTAACAGCTACAGCAATTGCTGATAAGGAAAAGTAATATTGGGAAAGTATTTCTTTAATGTATTTATAGTTGTCTCAAATGCAATGTAACAGCTTGGAACAAAGAGGAGAGCCAATACAATATAAACAGCTAGCTCTCCAGGAGTAGCCAGCATGTGCTTGGCGGATCACCCATGGTCCATTGTTGCTCACAGTTTGAAAACCACTGTTCTGAGGCTTTACTTTAGCAAACATTTAAGCAAGTACTTAAGTCTCATTGACTTCAGTGAATCTAAACATGTGCTTAAGTGCTTTGCTTGCCTAAAACACTTTCTATCAGATCTATTCATAATTCAATTTGAAAATGTTTGCAAAATGTGTTCGGGTGAAAGTGCAAAGTTGGAGCCCCCACCTTAGTTAACCCCAATGACATACATTGTTTTTGTCATACAGGAAATCACTAGACAACACAGAAAGTATTATACCATTAGACTATTAACTTGCATATTTTTAGTGTTTGTCACTTCCATGCAATGTTTATCATTTAATCAGTACGTTTCATCTATTACTTAACCAAGAAATTTTGCTTGCCATGATGAGATTACTTGTATGTTCTGTCTACAGAATAATATATATATTTCCATTCCTATTAAATCAGATTAACAAACTTTTACAATATCTCTTTCTGGGGACTTCTGTCATAGGTTTGACAGATTGGATTTTACCATTTTACCATACCTGTTAAGTGGCAAGTGACACTAGTCCCATTAGAAACACTTGGTTTAAAATTAAATAAATAAAGTGGTGGCATAAATAATACTGAGAGAATACAGCAAAAGCTACCACACATTTGTCTTTGCCAAGGTTCATACGAATGGTTTCATGTACCCATTTTGTGGAGTATGAAAACTTCAATACTTCAGATGAGAATGTAAAATTAAGTGGCGTCATTGTCTAGTGTTTAAAATGTACTTTTGGCAAAAAAACCCCATGGCTCTTGTATCTAAAAATAAATGAGAAAAATAGATACTACATTTGGTAAAGGACAATCTGCAAACAATACTGTAGTCCAAAATGCCTGGGATTTGTCCTTTCAAACTCCAGAAGAATGGAGGGAGGAGGAGAAATTTGTGACCTTTAATTGCTTTTATATATATATTTTTTCTTATGTACTTGTTAGCAGATAACAAGCAGGGAGTCCATTTATTTGCTAAGTGTTTTTCTAGCCAAGAGGTGCACATCATTCAGCCTCTGAAACAATCATGTCACCATCCTAACAAGCCTTAAACCACACTGTGTGATCAGAATATTAGGTGTGGGGAAAATGTAAAATACGTCAAATGTATCACTTTTGATACCCAGGCCTGCTGATTGCTACAGCTCCAATCTCTAAAAAAAACGGAAATACTGTGATTACAAAAAAAACCTTCAAATGACTCCACTTCTCTAACTCAGCGCTTATTCTTAGAGTGGCTTTAAATAGCTCTGATAATTAAATTGTATTATTCGTTTAATGAACAAATCCAGATTACAGTTCTCCTTCCCATGTGTACGTTAAAGAAATTGCTTTTTTCTTATTGTTTATGGATGAATGTGATGCGTCCATCTGTTAATTGAAAATGAGAAGAGTCAAACTATAAAATATTTGATCGGATATCATGTATTAAAATTGCTTTGCTTCTTCAGTGAGTTTTTGCCAGTCATCAAATTTATACCTTAGTCTCCAAAAGATAATATAAAATTGCTTGTGTTTTGTACCAGCGTGCAAGAACAGACGCTTTGGTGCGAAAATATGACTGCAAAACAAAGCAGTGTTACATGACAGCTGGAAACGTGGAAGTAGATGGGCAGATGTAACTATTTTGTGCACCTGCTTCACATACATGATAGAAAACATGGACTCTGCTCCAAGGAATTTACAACACACACACGCACATGCGTCTGCATGCATTCGCGCACACAGACACACACAGGTTTGTTTTGTAGTCCTATTTTGGTACCAGAGCTTCTCTTCTTGGTTACTGGCACAAAATCAATCTCTCTCTCTCTCTCTCTCAAAATAAATCAGTACTTGAAAATTGGTCATTCAATTGAAACATATGTATAAAATACAAAAATACAGGATATGTGTATATAATTAATAATTATATACATAACGCAGACATGGATTGTTTGAAGAAGTTTGATTTCTGGACAGATATGAACCATGCCATGTCTTTAAAAACTCACCATCTATTTTATGTATTAGAAAATTTGCATATACTGTGCAGTATATAGCATAATTCCGTGAATTTTGAACTCTCATGACCACAGTTTTTGCACTGTCGAAGCTCAATGATTCTAAGAAAGATACGCCAGTAGTTTAATGCAGTGCCCAGAAGTCACCTACTACAGGACAGGCCCAACAAAGAAAATAACAGAACGCCACTAGCCATCACCTTCAGCCCCCAACTAAAACCTCTCCAACGCATCATCAAAGATCTACAACCTATCCTGAAGGACGACGCATCACTCTGAGAGACCTCAGGAGACAGGCCAGTCTTTGCTTACAGACAGCCCCCCAACCTGAAGCAAATACTCACCAGCAACCACATATCACACAACAGAATCACTAACCCAGGAACCTATCCTTGCAACAAAGTCTGTTGCCAACTGTGTCCACATTCAGGGGACACCATCATAGGGCCTAATCACATCAGCCACACTATCAGAGCCTCGTTCGCCTGCAAATCTTCCAGTGTGATATATGCCATCATGTGCCAGCAATGCCCCTCTGCCATGTACATTGGTCAAACTGGACAGTCTCTACGTAAAAGAATAAATGGACACAAATCAGACATCAAGAATTATAACATTCAAAAACCAGTTGGAGAACACTTCAATCTCTTTGGTCACTCGATTACAGACCTAAAAGTGGCAATTCTTCAACAAAAAAAACTTCAAAAACAGACTCCAAGGAGAGACTGCTGAATTGGAATTAATTTGCAAACTGGATACAATTAACTTAGGCTTGAATAAAGACTGGGAGTGAATGGATCATTACACAAAGTGAAACTATTTCCCCATGTTTATTCCCCCCTACCCCCCAACTGTTCCCCAGATGTTCTTGTCAACAGCTGGAAATGGCCCACCTTGATTATCACTACAAAAGGCTTTCCCCCCCCCCCCCGGCCTCCTGCTGCTAATAGCTCACCTTAAGTGATCACTCTGGTTACAGTGTGTATGGTAACACCCATTGTTTCATGTTCTCTATGTATATAAATCTCCCCACTGTATTTTCCACTGAATGCATCCTATGAAGTGAGCTGTAGCTCACGAAAGCTTATGCTCAAATAAATTGGTTAGTCTCTAAGGTGCCACAAGTCCTCCTTTTCTTTTTGTGAATACAGACTAACACGGCTGCTACTCTGAAACCTAATTTTACATCTAGCATGTAGATCTGGAATGTTTAATGAAAGTGCCCAAACTCCTCTTCAACTGCTAAGTAGAAGGGTATCTAGACCAGAAAAAAATAGGCAAAGGTACCTAATATGTAGCTAACCACAGCCTTTTTCCCAGTCTGGATGCAGGGTAACACTTTTTACCTTGATTTAGATGGACAAGGTGCACCCTAGATGTTTCCCATTAAGGACACTACTGCTCTGGCCATTGCACTGAGGACCTGCAACAGTTATAAAGTAGTATTAAGAGATAGACCTAGAAAATGAAAGTTGTAAGATGTATACATGGATTCATAGTCTCTGAGTCTCAGTTCTTGTATCCTGATGGTTAAAAGAGTGCCTCTTGTGTTGCTGAGCTACTAGTCTGTAGATCTTAAAATAACTCTAACAGACACTGCTTCCGAGGGTATTGTTAAATTATTCCATTTAAATAACTATACTTTATTTATTTGTTCTATTTAAATATACTATTATTCTTATTTAAGATGTTCTCATTTCCTTTGTTAGTTTGCATTTATTATAGAATCATAGAAGATTAGGGTTGGAAGAGACCTCAGGAGGTCATCTAGTCCGACCCCCTGCTAAAAGCAGGATGAACCCCAACTAAATCGTCCCAGCCAGGGCTTTGTCAAGCCGGGTCTTAAAAACCTCTAAGGAAGGAGATTCCACCACCTCCCTAGGTAACCCATTCCAGTGCTTCACCACCCTCCTAGTGAAATAGTTTTTCCTAATATCCAACCCAGACCTCACCCACTGCAACTTGAGACCATTGCTCCTTGTTCTGTCATCTGCCACCACTGAGAACAGCCTACCTCCATCCTCTTTGGACCCCCACTTCAAGTAGTTGAAGGTTGCTATCAAATCCCCCCCGACTCTTCTCTTCCTCAGACTAAGTAAGCCCAGTTCCCTCAGCCCCTCTCGTAAGTCATGTGCCCCAGCCCCCCAATCATTTATTAGAGTAGATTTTTCTCGTTAGCTAACTTTCTGCCTCTGTAATATCCATTATGGTTGAGGAGAAACACCTCTGCTTTAGGTATCCAACTGCAAGATGTCCATCACAGGTAATCATGAGTGATGCACCACTTATCTTGTGGCAGGCCACATTCTCTCCAAGTCTGAAAGTGCTCAGAAACGCTACCTCAAGATATCAAGAATGGCAGAATTGTTTAGTGTTTTTGTCTTCCCTTGGGTCATAAGAGTGTTTCAATTGTATGGTAAATGGTAGTCAAGTGAGAACTGCCTTATGAAACCTGCATGGAGCTTTTTAGCTAACCTAGTTTTCAATTGCATGACTACATGGACAAATACCCAAACCAAGAAGTTTGATGTGGCTGTCTGTATTGGAAGGGTAAATTCTAGAGGTGATTAAAGTAGGTAAGTATGTTACATGAAAATTTTTCAAAAGAAATGAACTTTTTTTTATTTCATACAAAACTTTTAATTTTTCAATAAAAATTTTTTAAACATGTTTTGAATTTTTTTTCAAAATTCACATTTTTAAATATTTTTGGAGGTTTGGGGGGACACTTTCACTCAGATTATTCACTCTTCACTCCCAATCATGACCTATTTTCCAGTGGGGGAAAAAGAAGAGACCAGCAAGTAAAAAAGTAAGAGTGGGATTTTTGCCATCAGAACAAACATACAAAAATATTTTGTTCTGTGATTTTGTTGTCGTCATTGAAACATGAAAGCTTTCAACCAAAATAAATTTTGTGTGAGAAGCTTTGGTTTGGGAGGTGGGAAAATATTTTGTAAAAGAGCTTTGCTGAAAAAATGTTGATCACCTCTAGTAATTTCCAAGACACACATCGTTTCCTGCTCCCCTTGCTCAGGATTCATCTTCGTATTTCACATTTTGTTTTTACTGCATGTACCTTTCAGTTTTTATTTTCAGCTTATTTTCTATATTTTTTCCGTACTGGAACAGAGGATATAGCATTTCTGTTTAAAGGCCTGCCTACTTGTTTGCCACTACACGCCATGTATTTCTAAATATAAATTATTTTACTACCTTAAAGCCTTCCCTGTTATAAAAAAAAAGTAAATAATATAAAAATGGCCAGATTGAACTAGCTATCTGATTTAGCTGCTAACTGAAGGCTAGGGTCTAGTCTGTACTAGAAAAGGTGTACCTGTATAGCCATGCTAGCAAACCCTGCTAGCGTAAAGACAGCTTCTACCGGCAAATAGTCCCCTTTGCCATTTTGCCAGTGTAGCTTATAACTTGTGCCCTGAACTAAATAGGTTATAGTGGCTGTCATAAAAGTAAAGGGAAAGGTAACCACCTTTCTGTATACAGTGCTATAAAAGCCCTCCTGGCCAGAGGCAAAACTCTTTTACCTGTAAAGGGTTAAGAAGCTAAGATAACCTGGCTGGCACCTGACCCAAAATGACCAATGAGGGGACAAGATACTTTCAAACCTGGGCTGCAGGGACAAAGGTCTGTCTGTCTGTCTGTGATGCTTTTGCCGGGAACAGATCAGGAATGCAGCCTTACAACTCCTGTTAAGTTAGTAAGTAATCTAGCTAGAAAATGCATTAGATTTTCTTTTGTTTAATGGCTGGTAAAATACGCTGTGCTGGAGGGAATGTGTATTCCTGTTTTTGTGTCTTTTTGTGACTTAAGGTTTTGCCTAGAGGGATTCTCTCTGTTTTGAATCCGATTACCCTGTAAGGTATTTACCATCCTGATTTTACAGAGGTGATTCTTTTTCCTTCTCCTCCTCAGCATGCTTCCTCTCTTTTTCCCCCTCCTCCATTTCTTTCCTTTGCTTCCATAGCTCTCCTGTGGGCAGCCTCCATTTCTTTTTCTTTGGCCGCTTGTGCCTCAATCTCCATCTGTCTGAGTTTTACCCATCTTTCATGTTCCTTTTGTCTTTCCTCAGCCTCAAATCTGGCTAATTCCAGTTTCTGTTAGGTATTGCTTTCTGTCATTCTAACCTCTCTGTTTTTAACTAACTTTACACCCGAGAGTTAGAAAGAAAAAAAAAAACAAAAAACTGGCTTGTAAAATTTTGCTGTGCTGTAACCTGATACCTTTTTTCTCTGATAGCTGTTCTCAGCCTACAGAAAAATCCTTTTGTTATGCCTGCTGCTCTGTCCCCTAGGCAGAGAGACAGAACCTACAGCTGCAATCACCTTTTACAAACCCTTTTAAAATCCTGCTGTGCTTCTGGTTCAAAATGATCCCACCTCTAAAACCATGTCAAGGTTCCTCCCCCACTCTGAACTCTAGGGTACAGATGTGGGGACCTGCATGAAAGACCCCCTAAGCTTATTCTTACCAGCTTAGGTTAAAAACTTCCCCAAGGTACAAACTTTGCCTTGTCCTTGAACCGTAAGCTGCCACCACCAAGCGTTTTAAACAAAGAACAGGGAAAGAGCCCACTTGGAGATGTCTTTCCCAAAAATATCCCCCCAAGCTCTACACCCCCTTTCCTGGGGAAGGCTTGATAAGAATGCTCAGCAATTGGTACAGGTGAACACAGACCCAAACCCTTGGATCTTAAGAACAATTTAAAATCAATCAGGTTCTTAAAAGAAGAATTTTAATTAAAGAAAAGGTAAAAGAATCACCTCTGTAAAATCAGGATGGTAAATACCTTACAGGGTAATCAGATTCAAAACATAGAGAATCCCTCTAGGCAAAACATTAAGTTACAAAAAGACACAAAAACAGGAATATACCTTCCCTCCAGCACAGCGTATTTTACCAGCCATTAAACAAAAGAAAATCTAATGCATTTTCTAGCTAGATTACTTACTAACTTAACAGGAGTTGTAAGGCTGCATTCCTGATCTGTTCCCGGCAGAAGCATCACACAGACAGACAAACCCTTTGTCCCTCCGGCCCAGGTTTGAAAGTATCTTGTCCCCTCATTGGTCATTTTGGGTCAGGTGCCAGCGAGGTTATCTTAGCTTCTTAACCCTTTACAGGTGAAAGGGTTTTGCCTCTGGCCTGGAGAGATTTTACAGCACTGTATACAGAAAGGTGGTTACCCTTCCCTTTATTTTTATGACAGTGGCTAAAGCACTTTTTGGCCAGTATAACTTTGTCTATGCTATGGCTTTTGCCTGTATAAAAATACCATTAAAAGATCACACCCCAACCCACATAATCATACCAGAAAACTTTCTCATGTAAACCTGTCCTCGGATAACTGTATTTATGAATGATTGTCTTGGTGGCCACAGTAATAAGATTCTTGTTTTATGTAAGTATGTAGCTCAGTATAACCTAAGCATTCTGACTGACACCAGCTGCCTTTTTTGGCATGGTAATTCTGGAAAGCTATTTAGAATGGTGATCCATAAAGATAACGGAGACAGCTCTGTGTTTCTTTACTTAACATTCATGCTGTGATAAAAGCCCTCAACCTGGGATTAGCAGTGCAGAGTAAACATCCCCAAACACGTTGGACTGGCACTAATTTGGGAATGTGTTTTCTGGAAAGGTCTCTAGATTATTAGAGACTAGAAATACAGCCAGTGGTTTGTAGGTAGTTAGCTAGACAGGTGAATTAATAGCACAGCGGGGAGAGAAGTCTCATGGAGCCTTTTATTGTTGCATTTCACACTGTACTTGACCTTGGAAAGCTTGAATTGTAGCTTTCAGATAAAAACTAGCTGTTTCATTTTACAGTGTTCTTGTATTTCTGTAAATGGGCTGTTAATAGTTTTGAGTGAAATCTTGTTTATTGTTTAATATATTAATTGAAGAGTTTTAAAAGAAAATTGCTAAGCATGTGATTCCCTTTTAAAGGATTAGCTTGCTAATTGTTAAAGTAACCTTGGTTTAATTACAGGTTTCAGAGTAACAGCCGTGTTAGTCTGTATTCGCAAAAAGAAAAGGAGTACTTGTGGCACCTTAGAGACTAAGCAATTTATTTGAGCATAAGCTTTCGTGAGCTACAGCTCACTTCATCGGATGCATACTGTGGAAAGTGTAGAAGATCTTTTTATACACACAAAGCATGAAAAAATACCTCCCCCACCCCACTCTCCTGCTGGTAATAGCTTATCTAAAGTGACCACTCTCCTTACAATGTGTATGATAATCAAGTTGGGCCATTTCCAGCACAAATCCAGGATTTCCCAAACCCCCACCCCCACCCCCACACAAACCCACTCTCCTGCTGGTAATAGCTTATCTAAAGTGACCACTCTCCTTACAATGTGCATGATAATCAAGGTGGGCCATTTCCAGCACAAATCCAGAGTTTAACAAGAATGTCTTTGGGGGGGGGTGGTAGGAAAAAACAAGGGGAAATAGGTTACCTTGCATAATGACTTAGCCACTCCCAGTCTCTATTCAAGCCTAAATTAATTGTATCCAATTTGCAAATGAATTCCAATTCAACAGTTTCTCCTCATGCCCCTATTCAATTCCTTTACTCAATATTTTTGTTCATGGTGTACCTTACCTCTCACTCTGGACTAGAAGTAAATCCGTTCCATTGATGGAGTCTTAGAACCTGTTGTGATGCTTTGTTGTGCAGCTGCACATTGCTGGTTTTCTTGCGAAATAAGATGGCTAATGCATCTGTGCCTGGACTAAGTTTACGAGATACATGGCCATGTAGGATGGTATGTCTGAGCAGGACAGAGCTCCTGGCCCAGCTGCAGAACCCAGGTAAAAATAAAGTGTGTCATATTTATGACTAACCTAGTATGTTTGACTAGACAGCTTTGCCTAAGTAAAGGTGATAAATAAGTCTGTCCTAGATTAAGAAATGTGGGTTTACCTCAATTTACTTATTGGCAGAAAACAAAGCTATCAAGGTAAACCAGTAGGGGTAATCCTGCTCCTGAACTCAGGATGTTAGATGGAGTGGGATCTGAGTTACTACAGAGAATTCTTTCCTGGGTATCTGGCTGGTGAATCTTGCCCACATGCTCAGGGTTCAGCTGATTGCCATATTTGGGGTCAGGAAGGCATTTTCCTCCAGGGCAGATTGGAAGAGGCCCTGGGGGTTTTTCGCCTTCCTCTGCAGCATGGGCACGGGTCACTTGCTGGAGGATTCTCTGCACCTTGAAGTCTTTAAACCATGATTTGAGGACTTCAGTAGCTCAGACACAGGTGAGAGGTTTACTGCAGGAGTGGGTGGGTAGGATTCTGTGGCCTGCATTGTGCAGGAGGTCAGACTAGATGATCATAATGGTCCCTTCTGACCTTAATATCTATGAGTCTATCTTCATTATTTTCCAGATTAGACAAATTGAATTTTAAGATTCCTGCAAAATTCTGAGCTGATTTATTTGTTCAGGGCTAACCTTCAAGAGAGGGATATGCATGTTTGCTTGTCTAGGCTCAACAAGATTTTTTCCCCTCCTTTCTTTCAGCCTGAACGAATTTCAGGGGAACAATACGGGATTCATTCCGATGTATGGAGTTTAGGGATTTCCTTCATGGAGGTATGTAAACATATATACGTGTTCTTATAGGCACATTGAAAGAACTGAACTAAATCTAAGATTCAAATTATTTTTACATATTCCCTATTATACAACAAAGTTCCATTTGTGTATATAAGCTTAGCCATTGCTAAGTTTCTTCGCTGTATGTAGAATGGATTTGTTCTCAGTGGGTCAAATCCATGTAGGTGAGGAAAGCCGGTATGCACCAATTAAGCCCTTTGGTAGGGCTGTGCAGTGAGAGGGAGGATCAGGGTACGTGGAGTGGGGTTGGGAGGACATCTCTACACTCCCTGCATGCCACTGGGGTGGGGTTGTTCTATACCCGGTCTGAAAAGGCCAGTGCAGACTCACCCACTAAGGGTGGGCCATCATAGGGCTGTGGAGATCCAGAGGCTGAGCTGGATAAATGCCATCCCTGAACCGCAGTGGAGTTCCTTGCAGACAGCCTGATAATTGTGGCTTTGTGCCAGATGGGATGGATTTCTCACCATTTGATTAACTATAGTGTTTAGTATTGGGTAGTCACCAAAAGATCAACTTTTCGTGTATGTTCATTGTTTCACACCTAGAAGTGTCTCATTGAAACAAAGCTGTGCAAGTAGAATGTGGTCAGGTAGAAATATTGTAATGGGAGGTACAGGTACGTTCTACAAGTGTGATATTGGTAATTTTCATTCACAGTAAGGTAACTTCTGATCCAGTGAAAGTGTAAGCAGTCTGGTATTTCTGCTTAGAACAAATCTGAGGTTCTTCAAACATAAATCTCCTAGTTCTTTACAAAGGTGGGCATCCTATGTTGTAGAAAACAACGGAGGAGCTTGAGTGCTTAGGATAACTAGAACTGCCAATCATTTGAGGAGCAACTGACCAGTGAAATCAGCTTGGCCTGAGCCAGGAAAAAGGGAAAGGTGACTGATCTTATTTCAGAATTAGTCATTGTGTTTGGGCTCACCCAAGACTCTTGATTGGAGGCTGGTAGAGATCAGGTGTGACTGTTTTTATGCTTTTCTACTACCTTAGAATATTTAAAAATATATTAGTAGTTTGTGGGGAGAACTACCTGATGACAATATGACCACAGCATATGAAAGGAACTTCTAATGGCTCACCCATGGAGCAACAGTGATGGCAACCTTAGTATAAATAATGTGTCCCATTTTAATATAGGCTAAGTAGGAATGCGGGAAGAGTAAAACAAGCAAAAGTTTGGAAGACCCTACATTTGTATCCCAGAGTGATCATCTAACAAAATCGAACTAAAGGTCATGCTCATACTTAAGTGTGCATACAATGCTTTTTAAGGGGCACACAGGCCTGTGGATAATATAAGGCAAGAGACCATTAGTTAGATCCCTGGTATTCTTTGCCTATCTTGTATCATTGGCACCATATCATTGCTTTTGTCTTCTTTCTTTCCGCCTGTCATCTCAAACTCCTAGCCTCTGTGGGAATCAGCAACACCTCCAGGTTGTCATATACTTCCAAAAGGATTACATTGTTTGCCATCTAAGTGTCTAGAAAAAATTTCTACCAAAGATATGCTTGGGCCTTCTCAGAAAGATTTGTCCTGGCTTTGTATACTCTTTCACATGCAAATGAAGAGACAATTGAATCCTACAGTCATTCCATTCTCTTTTGGTAGATGTCAAATAATGTTAATTTAGAGTGAAATTCCCTCCTGTACAGATGGCCAGTGGTGCATAGACTTGTGCTGAAGTCCAGCACAAGAAAGGGCTTAAATGGGAAACAGTCTTTGTGCTGGCCCTCTGTATCTGGGTGAATTTGACCCATAGAGAACTGGTAGTTAACCAAGACATTCATATGTTACCTCATTAAATATATATATATTGGTTGCCAAATACATGATTAAACTTAACCAGGTTGAAAATACGGGCATCATGGGTTGCTTGTTTAACTTTGAATTATTGCATTCAAATCTTGTCAATCTTGTTTCCAAGACTGATTAAAACTAACTCTGAATATACAATAATGATATATGCTAATGGGTCACAAGGGATGCAGTGCTGTTAATTCATTTACTGCAGTTGGAAGCCAATATTGTCAATGGTTACATCACTGGAGCGCTCTCAGAATTTTGGGAGAAATACAAAATGTATTCATGCCACCACACCGCAGTCTCTGTAAGTGAGTTTAGTCAATGGGGGGCTAAAGTGAAATTGTAATGCATTCATTTTTGACCAGGGTAGACTTTTGGTTCAGTTCTGTTCTGATGTAAATCATCCATAGCGTGTATTTACCAGGTCATTCACTGAGTGCGAAGGATATACAGTGATGTGTGCCCATGGACAAGAGTCCAGGGTTGCCCCTTTTCAACCCGAGCAACTAGTCAAAGTGTCAGGCCCTGGGTGTTCCAGTTGGGAGTAGATATTAGTGATAGGTATTTCTTTGATGCAGTTCAGTTTATTTACAAAGAATGTACAAAGTCTTGTGTTTCTGTACACAGAGGGAATCAGTTAGCAGGAAACAGCTTATTTTTCTCACAGTACCAAGAGCACTCTTTTAATCTTCATCCCTGACCCCAAAACCTTTTCCCAGGTTTCTTGCAGGGTCAACCATCATGCTTTCGTCTGCTCCTTCACTCTGACCTCAGTTTGTGTGTATTTTCTGTTCCCACACACACGTACCCCCTACCCAAAACAATACTCCGCCAAAAGCTCCTGAGCAGGTTCACGTGGGGGGCTTGTGCTTCCAGTTATGTTAATTGAAGGGTTAGTTCACACCAACTGTTCTCGATGGGGTTTTAAGTCAACCCATAGCAAGGTTTCACCCAGCTCATAACAGTACCGACAGGCTCTAAAATCTGAATAATTTCTTGGTAGACTAACGCTATGTCTTCACTACCAACATTAAAGCACTTCTGTGGCAGCACCTTACCATGGCTGTGTATTCACAGCTCTCCCAGTGCTGTAAAAAACACACCCCTACGAGGGGAATAGCTACCAGCACTGGGAGCGTGGTTCTGAGCGCTGGTGCACCGTCCTACACTGCCACTCTGAAACTTGCATTGCTCAGGGGGGTGTTTTTTCACACCTCTGAGTGAGAAAGTTTCAGCGCTGTGAAGTGGCATTGTAGACAAGGCCTTAGATACTGAATTTTATTTAACCTGTGATTTTGTGTCAAGGATTATTAGAAGCCAATTTACAGCTTCTCTTTGTAATACTGATTTTTATATCATATCAGCCAATATTAGGGGGACATTTTGGGTCTATATTTGCTCTTTTCCCGCAAGCCTTTTCAAACTGCTCTTCTCTCCTTAGTGTGTCAGATGCACAGAACAATTTGGCTCTGTGTTCTTTGTTAATTGGTATGTCATCTGGTCCTCTGAGACCTCTCTTCAACATGATCGCTGTTTTATTGGAATGATTTGAGTGATGTGTTAAATGATGAGAGCAAGGACAGTGGCTTAGAAAAATGTCTCAAGAAAGGTGAAGAAGAAGCTCAAAGAGCCACGCAAGGTCACTGTCATTAAAGTAACACTGTCTGTTGACATGGGGATTGGTGGTACAGTATTCCAGGCTCCGGCTGATAAAGCAGAGAGGGCAGTTAGTTTATTCTAGGATTTTAAAATTGTCTCAACTCACTTTTTTTTTAAAATATCCAAACTCTTATGCCGGCACTCTAGCAGTTAGAGCACATTGATTGACAGGAAATAATATATTGGACCAAGATACCGAGATCTGGTTTGATGTGTGATGATTCAACTCAGTTGTTACAATCTTCTAATTTTATTTAATCTAAACCTCAAAAATACATTAAATTTCTTTGCTACAGTGCTGTGGGTAATGAGAAACTGGTTACTTTTAAAGTTTAAGAACGCTGACCAAGAAGTCTGCTGGCTAAGGTTAAAGAGTAGGCAAATGGAACAAGTTAACCTTGATGAGCTCCATCTTGTTAGATGCCGACCACCCTCAATTCCCATTGAAATAAATGGGGTTGAGAGCAGTTAGCATCTCACAGGATCGGTCTCTCTCTTTCCAGAGGAAAGGAAACATCATTTGCTATTTTTGTGGCGTTTGTATTTTTTTCTTTTAAAAAGGTGCATTAATTCGGGGTGTTATCCATAAACCTCTTTTCAGATATTTCATAGCAAATAGTTTGTATGTTTTCATGAGGTTTTTAGCTGTAGTTTTATTTCAGTGCTTTTTGGTTGACAAAACAAGTTCAATTTAAACCAGTGGCGTTGCTGTCACTACACTGAAGACTGTGTCAGCACTTTCATTATAAACACTGTTTTTCTGGGGTTTATAACTCAGTCATAAAATGTATTCCAGGCAGCTTGGGCTACATTGAAGTGCAGTTTGCAGTCAGTGTTTTTCAGAGAACTGTGCCTGGCACATGGAGAAGGATAGTTTGAATGATCTAATAGCTCTTTTTAATCTCTAATTAATACAATTCCAAGCCTAGTTTACAGGGTTACTGTCTGAAAGTGAACATTAGCGCTACCTAACAAAAATAAAACATCAATAAAGTTGAAAATAAAACAACATATTTTGTTGTTTTTTAATAATGAGCACTCTTGTCTTAAGATGCTTTTTAGTTATGTTACAATGCAAAAAGACTTGAAGGCGTGCTTTGCAGTGTATTAGTCCGTAATATGCAGTAATTAATAAGTTTAAGGGGAAATACGTGGAAGCTGAGGTTTTTGTTTCTAAAACTTGATTTTTCTGCATATAATACCTAGTACTTATATTTGACTTAATATTTACAAGACACTGTACAAACTGTTAACTAATACCCAAATGCTCCTCCGAGGTAGGTAAGTATTATTGACCCTATTTTACAGATGGGGCACTTTTTATTAGCATCATTATTTGATTGTGTAATGCCAACAGTGTACTGGGCACCTTACAGATGTGTAAAATAACTAGGTCACTGACCCGAATAATTTAAAATTATAAATCCTGATCTTGTAATCAGATTCATGAGCATAGAACCTATTGATTGGGGCAACTCACAGGCACAGCGGTCCATGTTAGCAGATCCAGTTTGTGGATTAGGGCCTATATTTTATATACAAAAACAAGTGTTAATTGTTTATCATAATAAACTGAGGCACAAAAAGGTGAAATGATTTGTCAAAGCTATAGAGTGAGTGAGAGTTGGAGCTGGGAATTGAACGTGGGTGATTTGACTTTCCATATACTCTAAAGGTGTGCTTCCCATTTCACATCTTCCTTTGTATCCTTCAGTCTCAACACTCTTCCATGCTTGGTTCACGAAAGCAGCATTTCTTTCTGTCTTTATCTTTCTAGCCCCACCTTAAAAAAATCACTTCTCCTGCAAAGCTTATCAATATTATCCCATACAGGAAAGAGATGCTCTTGCACATCAGTAATAATGATAAAAATATGGTTTGCAGTCCTGTGAAATAGAACCTTCCTTTGATCATCTACAGTAATTTGTGTCTGTGTTCTTTTATTTGTGTATTTACTAGAGCTTGAGGGACTTAGTAATTGTGTGTGGCGGTCAAGTTAACATGGAGTTTTAAGAGATGTTGCAGATTATTAGGTTATTTTGTGTTTTCAGTAATTATGCATGTACCTCAATACATAGACACCCTAATTGAGCATTAACTCTCCAGTGCATGTGTGTGCAGCATATATGTATTTCAGGCACACATGCATGTTTTTCCAGATAAATAAACTAAAATTACTTAACATGCAGCGTTCAGGCAATGGTGAGGGATTTTTTATACTGACTCTTGAGTATACAGTACTTGGGCAAATAACACAGAGGTGGTGACAGGGAGATTGCAGATGTAGATGTGGAAAGATGAGACTTTAGGGTCAAGGATAATACCAAGCTTCTAAGAAGCAGAGGCAAATAGAAGGTGTGAGTCTGCAGAGGTGCTAGAAGAGAATGAAGTTCTGATTGAGGATACTCCCTTTTGAGCAAGAGGAACACTTCTATCTTTGAGATGTAGGAAGCTGACACAAAGTCACAAGTGTGCATAGTCAGAACATGGCGAGGGAGTTGACAAGGAGTAATCTGTGTAAAGAATTCGAAATGTGTGTTCAGTTGAATATTGTCAATGTAGAAGTGGTTAAGGTTACATTAGAGATTATGAGCTGGATTCTTAGCTGGTATCATGAGTCAAATTCATCCCTGGGTAAAGGGCCAGCACCACTTAAATCCTACTTCAACCCTGTTTTGAAGATCTAAGTGGTACCTTTGCACAGGGGTCAATTTTATCATGAGTAGGTAGAAGAGAGGGGAGGACTGAGAATTGAAGCTTGTGGAATACCTTACAGCTGGGTCTTGGTGTGGAATTAGAGCCGCCACTGGAGACTGAGTGAGAGCAGTTTGATAGGTGCAGAATTGTGACAAGAGGTAAGCGTGAATGTCTGCATGACTCCTGGAAGCAATCCAGGAGCATGAAATGATCCGTGGTGTCAAAAGGCTGCACAGAGCAGAAGCAGCAAGAACATTAATTAAAATAGGCACTTATGATGATGGCAAGGTCAAGCTTAAAAGGCAAATGAGAATTACATTTCAGCCCTGTGTAAAGCAAGGGCCTCAGAATCGTACGTGATTTTACATACCAGGTATATCAAAATAGCGGGCCAAACAGGAGATGTTTAGGATAGAGAGGCAGTCTTAACTGGAAATGTCCTGACTTTTGAGAATTTGTGACAGAATTTTAAGTTATTGTACAGTTCATGCTTCTTTTTTTATAGTAAATATATATTTTTAATGGGAGAGGGGAAGAGACCTGAAAGCCTCCTGGCAGCTGTTTATATCCTCTGGGGTTACACTGCAGGTTCTGTTATGTTGATTCTAGAACCATAGTGGTTTTTCTGACACTTGCAACATGTCCCAAGAGTGTGTTGCAATGTGAAGCTTTGGGCTGCATTTCTTGTGAGAGTCTTAAACACATTGACATGCAAATCCACATGCCAATCCTAATGTGCAAAATCCAGACACAAATTTCTAGAGCACTTAAGATTTACTTGATTACCAGGATTTCTTAGCTGTCCATCACCATGGTATCTGGGCCCCATTACAACACATTTTTAAAGGACTTACTGTTGCCCTAAACTAGTAACCCATAAATGTTCTCTTTGCCCATTGAACAGCAAAAGTCACGTAACTGAAAACCCTGCACTTAAGACAAATTAAAACCACATTCTAAAAGTCCCCAAATGCAGACTTAGATAATCCCATCAGGAGAAGCAAGTTCCAAAGCCACAGACCACGACAGAGAATTCTTCACCACTTAATCCTGTGAATGTAGCCCTAGGGAAGGCAGCAAGAGCATTCTTATGCATAACAACTATTCTAACAGGCCATTGGAGATAGGTGGACAATGGACATTGTATAACCAGAGCCTTGATCACTTCTGGATTTGTAGATAACCCACATGCTAAATTGCACCAAAAAGTTAGGTGATAGGGTGGAGCTTGAAGTAGAAGTGTTACATGCTTATGTCTTCCTGCCCTACTTCAAGGGTAGAGTGTATGTAAATCTTAATATCGTGACAGGGTCGGGCCAGATGGCTACAGGAAAGTGATAGAAGGCAGATATATTAGCCCCAGGTTAAGCAGGTCCCTTGTCCCTGGGTAAGGTTACAAGGAAGGTTCCAGAACAATCAGGAACCTTCTGGAAACAATTAAGACAGACAGGCTGATTAGAACACTTGTAGCCAATCAAGAAGCTGCTAGAATCAATTAAGGCAGGCTAATCAGGGCACCTGGGTTTAAAAAGGAGCTCACTTCAGTTTGTGGTGCGCGTGTGAGGAGCTGGAAGCAAGAGGTGCTAGGAGCTGAGAGTGAGAATGTGGACTGTTGGAGGATTGAGGAGTACAAGCATTATCAGACACCAGGAGAAAGATCCTATGGTGAGGATAAAGAAGGTGTTCGGAGGATGCCATGGGGAAGTAGCCCAGGGAGTTGTAGCTGTCACACAGCTGTTCCAGGAGGCACTCTAGACAGCTGCATTCCACAGGGCTCTGGGCTGGAACCCGGAGTAGAGGGCAGGCCCGGGTTCCTCCCAAACCTCCCTATTCCTGGTCAGACACAGGAGAAGTTGACCTGGACTGTGGGTTCACTAAAACGGCCAAACTGAGGGCTGCCGTCAATTTTTGAGGCGAGCAAATCCGCCAATAAGCGCAAGACCCACCAAGGTAAAGGAACTTTGTCACAATATGTACTGTCCCTGCAACTTTCTGGAATTCTGCATTGTATCCATATAATGCAGATCATTATGAACATGTAATCCAGTTTAAAAAAAATTTATGAAAACTACCTACACATTTTCTGTATTATGAAAGAAAATACTGAAGAGGCTTAACCTGGGACTTTTCAGCTTGGAAAACTGACCACGAAGGCGGGATATGATAGAGGTCTATAAAATCATGAATGGTTTGGAGGAATAGGGAAGTCTTACTTATCTTTTTACATAAGACAAGAACTAGGGGTCGCCTGATGAAGTTAATAGGCAGCAAGTTAAAAGCGAACAAAAGGAAGTACTTCTTCACAAAACACACCGTCAACCTGCAGAACTTGTTTCAGTGGATGTTGTGAAGGCCAAAAGTACAACTGGGTTAAAAAAAAATTAGATAAGGTAAGTTCATGGAGGATGGCTATTGGCCAAGATGGTCAGGGATGCAGCCCCATGCTCTGGGCATCGCTAGCCTCTGACTACCAGAAGCTGGGAGTGGCACAGGGCATGGATCACTAAATAATTGCCTATTTTGTCCATTCCTTCTGAAATGCCTGGCATTGGCTGCTGAGGGAAGACAGGATCCTGGGCTAGATGGACCATTGGTCTGACCCAGTGTGGCTGTTCTTATCTTCTTATCTCAGGCCTGTAAATTCAGAGTGTCAAAAAGAAATGTACACAAACTGTCTAAAGAAAATTCACAGTGTTCTAAATTCTGTCAAAAGCAAATTCAATTTAATTTTGGAATAATTTGCCTCTGCGCTGAGGCCTGGTCTCTCAATTTGCAGCCCAACCCATTGTTACAACCAAAATGAGTTTTATTAGAGTCCTCTAAAAAAGAAATAAAGATTTGAACTGGAGAGTATGGATCAGGCCGGTGCCGGCTGTTATCGCTGTAGTCATTTAGACAACCTGCTTCCGGAAGACACCAGGTCAGCAGTAAATAAACATGTTACAAGAGTATTATTTCTTAACTCTTACATTGAGGAAGCGAGTAATTGTTAAATTAATTGAACACATTAGATGGATCTGAGCACATTTCAGTAGATACAGTATGATGTGTTTTAAATTGCTTTAACTTTTTTTCTTACTGCATCCCTTTAAACTAATAAAGATCACCGTTACTTCTATAACCAACTACCCAAGTACCCAGTAATGCTTGAATGTGATGGATTGTTACTTTAGTAGCTGCAAATCACTCCATAATAATGATAATATACACAGAGCTGGAGGTTTTAAAAAATATTTTGAAGTGAATTTAGTGCTTCTGAAAAATGCTGGATAAAAAAACCCAGGAGACTGAAATTCTCTGTTTGCCCACAGAAGAGATACAGCCTGGTCTTTGGCAGTGCAGGGTTCCCAGCATTACCTCGCCTATGTGCCAGGACCTTAACTTAATGGGACCAGCTCTAGGGGTGAGAGGGTAATTCAGTTTCCATACCACTTTTTGTTTTTTCTTTTCACATTGTAACTGAGAGCGGAATTGGATCCTGAGTTTTTGACCTGACTGTTAATAGTTGCAGTGATGTTTTTGAGAAGCAGTCACCCATCCAGTAGGAACTGTCTACGCAGGCAACTCAAAAAGAAATGGCACATCTCCTTTTTTTTTAAATGAGCTTTCTCAAGTTATTTTAAAAGCAGTGTCTCTCTATCTTTCCAGACGACTGTACCTCTTTCAAGAGTCTGATTTGTCTTGTGTACCCCCAAGTTTCACCTCACTTAAAAACTTACAAAATCAGACATAAAAATACAAAAGTGTCACAGCACACTGTTACTGAAAAAGTGCCGACTTTCTCATTTTTACCATATAATTATAAAATAAATTAATTGGAATATAAATATCGTACCTACATTTCAGTGTATAGTATACAGAGCAGTATAAACAAATCGTTGCCTATAAAATTTTAGTTTGTACTGTCTTTGTTAGTGCTATCTATGTAGCCTGTTGTAAAGGTATGCAAATATCAAGATGAGTTGATGTACCCCTGGAAGACCTCTGAGTACCCCCCAGGGGTACACGTACCCCTGGTTGAGAACGACTGTGTTAAAGAATGGTATTAGGGTATCTTGCTCATACAACAGGCGATCACTTATTGCCTTTCTCATGCAAGTAGTCCATATGAAGTCATGGGGACTAGTTATGGGTAAGATGAGCAGGATTTGCCTCATAATAACTTAAAGTAAATTTGTTCTTAATTCTGCAAAATACATTGTTTAGGCATATTTTATTAGATTTGTGCAAAGCAAAACATTTTAGAAACTGGCATCTAGAACAAAAAATTGTCTATTTTTCTATGCTGTTTTTGGGTAGTGTATCTAAACAACACCAGTCGACACGGGTTCCACTTTTATCATCTTTACCCAGCCATCAGGATGAAGAAAGACGGTGTCCAGCCATAACAGTAGTTTTGTAGTAGCAGAATTAGAAGTAAAGGTATCAGTGCCTGAGGGTTGGGTCATGAATTAATAATTGCTCTGTGGCGGTTGAGGCCCGTCAGAATAGCTGAAAATGGGGAAGTTGCCTTGCAGAGCGCTATCAATCACTCAGTGACCATAACTTCCAGTAATTAGTGTATTTTATGGGCCTTTGCTTCAGTGACTTGGAAGCACATATGCTCCACTCACAGCTAAACTTAGCCAGAGTAATATTCTAGGATGATTTATCCGCTTGCTGCACTGGGATGTAACCCTATATTAGGTGAAGATTGTGAACTAAGCTGCAATAAAGTGTAAGTTTAGGTACAGTTTGCCCAGGTTGAGACCTCAATGTATCATGTTTTTCAGCATTCAACGCTAAGCCACAGTGGGCAAGCTTTGTAGAAGTGAAATAAATAAAACAATTAGGTCCCTGAATAGATAGATGGGAATAGCACTGTGTGTGTCTATATGTAATATATAAAATATATATTAATGTGGCCTTCTCTTCATAGAAATACCAGCTGTGATAACCAATCTTCAGTTTTAAAAATAACAAAATATTGGAGATATTTATCAGCTGTGTTTGCCTTGCTGTGTTGTTATTACTATGGAGGATGCAGTGAGGAGGTCTGCTATGGAGGATGCAGTGAGCCAAAATCTGATCTTCACGCTGATGTAAATCCAGAGCAGCACCATTACTTGAGCAGCACCATTACTTCAATGGATTTGTGCCAGCATAACCGACTTCGAAATCTGGGCCAAAAGGTTTTGAATGAGAGTGGAGCCTGTGTTGTATTCTTGTTAATATCTTATAAGCTGTTAATTAATTGCTATGGTATAGAGTTGTGCTTTATGTCCCTGTGACTAGTACATTTTAAAATCTTAAGCACTTAGTGAGATCTACAAAGGTACTTAAGACCTAAACCTCTGGGGTTTAGCTGCCTAAGTCCCAGGTTTTGGTTTCACTGCAATCCACAAAACTCCCCCAATAGGCGTCTAAACTTTCTTGGCGCCCACATTTTTCAGAGTAAACGTTCCCTGAGTGCTTGTGTTCCTGCGTCTGAGCATGCACACTGATGCCTAACTGGCATCTGAGCCCCACGTTGTGTGTGGGGTCTGCCTATGTTGTGTGTGGCACCCGCTCTGGTAGGCAGTCTCTGAGTATGCCTACCGAACCAGGTCCCTTACGTGATGGTGCTGGCCGCCTACCTTAGACCTTTCAGCCCAGAGCACTTGCCAGGGGTGTGGGAGACTCATGTTCAGTTCCTCCTCCCCCAGAGGGGGAGAAGGGATTTGAACCAGGAGTCTCCCACCTCTCAGGAGAGTGCTCTAACCACTGAGATAGGGGATATTCTGATGTGGGGGCCCCTCAAACTTTCTTGTTGAAGCGGTTGCGCTGTGGATCAATAATGGAAGAGTGGATGGAGCAGGAAAACTGGACCATGGGTCTCCCATCTCCTAGGTGGGTGCCCTAGTCACTGGACTATGGGGTTATTCCCTTTCTGTCTCTCTGGCCCAAAGACGGTTCCACTGTGGATCAATGCTTAAATAGTCTTTGCACCAGAGAGAATGGGAATGACCCTGTGTTGCCATGGTTAAAACACCCACCTGGCAGATGAGTAATTTTACCCATGTAATTTTATTCACATGAGCGGTCTCATGGACTTCTGTGGACTACCCATGTGAGTTGTGCACATGTTTACAGGATTGGGGACTGAGGTATGTGTAGCCTTAAGGATAAAGGAGAACAATAATTTCTGTAGATGAGACATAGAAGGATAAGAAGTAACACTGTTCTGAATCAGCACCTTTGCAGAACCTTATATATAAAATCAGATATAATTCTGAGGATCTGCAGATTGGAAGAACTATGGAATTTAGAGGTGATCTTTAATTTGCAATTCATTTTCTATAGTTCATGTTTTAAAAAAGCAAAAGTGAAACTAATTATCCTTAATTAAAGTGAATTAAGTTTGGCTTTTTAATATATTTTATAGAGAGAGATGTTGAACCAGGAAATGTCTCAAAGGTTATTAGGGCATAGTTCTGTTGGGGCTGATGGTGTTAGTAATAAGCTTCTTCCTCATAGTTCTAGACATGAACAAATATGTCACTTCATCAGTCTCTGTTACTCGCACTTATGCCCCTCCGCAGGGGTCGCAGATTCCACAAGTTATCAACTAATGGCGTTATACATTAAAAATTGAAGCTTTCCTTACTCTGAGGCCTTTCAAGGCTTTGTTCTTAAGCCCCAGACACTTTGGAGTGCAGCTGCAAACTGTACGCAGAAAATTAAATTAATTTGTAACTCTTTTTCTTTGTCCTGCATTACTAAATCCTGCACATTTAATTGAAACCCTACTTCAAGATGCTTTGTGTTTCTGTTCTTCTTTGTTGTCAGTTTAACCTCAGAAGCACTTTAACACTGGTAAATTGCTGTTATATCCTTCGGATTTTTTTTTTTTTTACTGTGCAATAAGAGGACAGTGAAATTGATATGAGAGAGAGAGAAAAATCTTAGAGTAGTTTTTGAGGTATTTAATATTTATTAAGGTCCTCACTGGAAGAGATTCAGGTGATTTTAAGCCATCTATCTAGGAATGTATAAATTGGTCTTGGAATGGAATCTCACCTAGGGAATTTTATGTAATCCAGTAGTTAAATCTGATTTTTAAAGTTTCCTGTGTCTGAATGTTCCGAAGTGGAGGCTGCTTTTCCATAAAATGAGGCTTTAACTGCAGTGCACAATCTAAATGCAAAATCCTTAGATGGAAATTTAATTGTGTAAAATGTGCACAAGGTAATTAAGAACAAATTTTAGAACATTTCAGACTATAAAGTCCTCCTTCAGCTAGATCACTAGCAATATTGTAAGTGCTTATTTTCAATTTGCAGTTATGCTGAGAAACATGGAATGTGTCTAAATTAAGAATAAAACATCCCATGCTTTTCAGTATAACTGTAAATTAAAAACAACTTGCACAGCATAGACAATAATCTAAGTAGAAGACTTTGTAACTTGAGTGTCCTAAAAAAATGTTCTGAACTTCCTTCTTTGGTACTTTCTGAACAGGATGCAGATTGTTCTTCCACGCTTGCTCAATGACAGTAATAATTCTTACTAGCAACACATCCCTTTGTAAGCTTGTTAATCAAGTGTCAATTCCTAACTTTTGAAAGAAGCAACTTTGTGTAGTGGTTAGAGCAAGATATTTGTTCGCTAGAACTGATGAGTCTATTGGGTGACTTTGATAAGTCCTTTAAGCTCTCACTGGATCAGTTTTTCTATGTATTTAAAAAAAAAAAAGCTTTATAAACCTTAGGCAGGAGAGATTTTCAAAAACACTTGTGGGGTCTAGGCATCCAACTGTTACTGACTTTCAATGAGAGTAGAGTGCATAACACCCTTTTCTGCTTTTGAAAATCTTCCCCTGGATATTGTAAAACATTTTACAACATGTATGGTGCTGATCATCCCAAGATCTCAAGGTATTATTACTATTATAAGTTAGACATTTGAGATTATTGATGTATAACATTATCAGTTATTAACTTAGAACTTGATCCTGCAACCATTGTTCCCACAAGTAGTTCTGTGAAACTCAATGGGAGTACTCATGTAAGAACTACTCACAGGAGTACTAAATAGTTTGCAAGGCCAGAACCTTGGTTAATAGCAGTGCAAGATTAAAATTTTACATTTTTCTAGGATGCTACTTTTCTATGTAAATAAAATGTGATGCTTTCTGACACTTGTAAGCAGCATGTGGGTAGTGGAAGATCATTAAGCAGTGGGACTGAAACATGTGGTTGTTTCACAGTACAACAGTAGAATAGCATTGTTTAAAAACAAATTCCTGGCCGGTAGATCCTTTCAAGGTCTAATTCTCATTTATACTAAAGCCCTTTTGTACCACTCTGGCAATATAATTTACACTGACTTTTTAAAGAACCTTTATACTTCCAAATGAGAATCAGGCCCATAGAGTTTGAGCATTCGTCTCTCTCTCCATGATATCAAAGCCCATGTACAATACTCAGCACTTTCCTGACCCTAAGTGTTCAGATTTAAAATGTTTTGTTTTAAACCCAGTAGGAATTTTTTTTTTTAAATGAAACCCTTCCTGAATTTCCTCGTGTGAAAGTAGAGGATGGGAGACAATTTTTGATAGATTACCTCTGCTTCTGTACTTGGTATCTTTTGCATTTTTCACTGGGCTTATGTGGCTTATATTTAAATGACTTTAGTAAAGAAGAGAAAGGGTACAAAACTCCTATTGGTATAGCTCTAATTTGTTTGTTTTTTTGGTTGTTTTTTCCCGTTACTTTAACTGTTACCCTGTTTATAAATCTAAATTTACATCCAGAGGTCATTGGTTGGCTGAACTTAAACCATTTTACTCAGTAAATTTAATTAAGAAAATACAGTGCAACTCATAAGCAAATGAGTTTTTCTAGTTTTAAACCAAACCACCCTCTTGAGTGCTGATTGCCTTGCTCGACCCCTGGTGATATAGAAACAGGCAAAATTAAAAAGGACATTAAAGCTTCATTAAATCTGAAACACATTTAGTACAGTGACATATCTGCAGGCTATTTCAGGGAAGATTACATACTCTTTGGTAAGTTTCTTAATTTATAATACCTTGACAATCTTAGGGGGGGAAAAGCCCTCTGACTAGATCAACACAATAATGGTTCTAGGAGGTGCAGGACTGTCACATTCTGCTTTGTTGTTATATTGTTTTGCAGTTGTCAGTGAAGTTCTTTACCTGAGGAAATCTGTTTTGTTTAGGGTTTTTTGTTTTGTTTTGTTAATTGATTATAGCCTCTGAAGAACTGATTCTTCATGTACTCATGTCTTTTCAAAGCTCCTTTACTTCTTTTTATTTGTTTGACAGAAAATTAGTTCTACAATTATTCTGCTACATTTAGGGACGGATCCCGCAGTCCTCATGTAGGTAAAACTCCCATTAGAGTTAGTGATTAGGGAAAGGGATTGGCAGCTGGGACTCGAATGAAGAGTTTGGAGTCATGATTGAAGTCAGTGAGGGTTTTGCCCATGTAAGTACCGAGTAAGGACTACAGAACTCAGCCCTGAGTTTCCTCCTGCTGTGTCATGAGATGATATAGTTTTGTGTGTTTGTGTTAATATAATATGTAATGGTAATAATTAAACCCACAAAAGTAAGAACATTCAGGATTCCTTTCTCTTACACTCACTCCATTGTGCCTAAAACTTGCAGGTTTCTATGCTAGCCCAACTGTAATACGCAGTCCTTAGGCCTGCAGCAGTTAATCATGTCACTGAGTGATACACTCAGCTCTAAGGAGAGAAGGTACTTGTGTTCTTCACAATGGGCCTTGCCTCACCAGGTTTGACCAGCCAGGAAGGCTCAAGGCCGTGAGGGAGACAGAAATGACATAAAGAGACATAGCCTCCTGCCTTCACCTCATTTATTTTCCTTTGCTTGTTGTAGCTGTTGATGATGAGTGTATTTTGTTAAGCAGCAGCATTGAGCTCAGTGCTGCATCCAGAAATAAAAATTAAGACAGTTTTGGCCCCCAAAGAATTTACCGAAAGACAGACACAGAAGAGAGACCCAGAGGAAGACATTAGCTTAGATCTCTTCTCTTTAGAGGGTGGTGAGGACAGGGTGGAGGGTTCTTTGCCATATTGCACCTCTGGTGTGAAGTTAGCACAGTTTATAGTACAGGTTAGTGTTGGGGGCTACATGGCAGAAGTGAGTTTGTAGGAGGGATTTTAGTGAGGCGCGGGTGGAATGATACATATTATGGTTGCTACAATCCCTTTTCCTATGGTGAATTAAGGGCTCAGTGGAGGTCTTAATTTTTCATTTCCTCACTTTTGTGATTTTTAAATCAAGCCCTTAGCATTAATTTTTGGAGAGGTAATTTCCTTTGCGGTTTAAAACCAAATCTGAATGAGAGTCTGAGAATGATGAATGACACAATAGCCCACTGTTTTTCTGAGCCACCCATGTCTTGTCATGTCAGTGTTAGTAGGGAGGCTTAAACAACACTTATTGATATGATGAACTATAACAGCTCCTCCTCAATCACTATGCAAACTCCCACTGATATGGTTATAGAAGAGATTGGAGTGAATCTTCCGATGACACATGGAGATTACCATGTGCAACTCTCATAACATATGTAATAAATACATGTACAAAAAAGTTACTGTACATAGTTAGTAGCCCTTTTATAGCTCATGATTAGGGCCCTACCAAATTCACGGTCCATTTTGATCAATTTCATGGTCGTAGGATTTTTAAAATTGTAAATTTCATGATTTCAGCTATTTAAATCTGAACATTCACAGTGTTATAATTATAGGGGTCCTGACTCAAACAGGAGTTGTGGGGGTGTGCAAGGTTATTGAGGGGGTTGTGATATTGCCACCCTTACTTCTGCGCCGCTTTCAGAGCGGGGCAGCTGGAGAGCGGTGGCTGCTGGCCGGGAGCCCAGCTCTGAAGGCAGAGCCGCTGCCAGCAGCAGCGCAGAAGGAAGGAAGGATGGCCTGGCACGGTATTGCCACCCTTACTTCTGCACTGCTGCCTGCAGAGTGGGCACCCGGTCAACAGCCGCTGCTCTCCGGCTGCCCAGCTCTGAAGGCAGCGCAGAAGTAAGGGTGGCAATACCGTGACCCCCCCCCCCGCCCAAAATAACCTTGCGACCCCCCTGAAACTGCCTTTTGGGTCCGGACACCCAATTTGAGAAACTGTGGTCTCCTCCATGAAATCTGGTCTTTTGTGTACTTTTACCCTATATTACACAGATTTCAAGGGGGGAGACCACATTTCACGGTCCATGATGCATTTTTCATGGCCTTGAACTTGGTAGGCCCCTACTCATTATCTTTGCGTGTCTGTAGAAATTCATTATTGATCATAACTAAATGCAGCAAAGTTTCTCTCTCTCTCGATCACAAAAAAAGCTCACTTTCCTTTTTTGTGGCCTGTCACATTTGCCTTTTACACAAATGCCTCAAGACCTTTTCTGCTCAGAATTTTTTTCCCCTGAGCATTTCAAGTTTTACGGACCTAATTAAGCCTCTCAACAATGCTTGTATTATACCTGTTTTGTGTCCGACCCTGTGATATGCTTAGGCACAGCTCGTGTTGTCCCCTCATGAGGTATTTGCCTGAGTAGAGGCAATGGACTGCTGGTTTTGGCCTTTATGTGTGAACTAAAAAGCTCTAGTATCTTGCCCATGGTTATATGGTGAGTCAGTGGCACAAGAAGAACAGCTGCTGGTTATTACAGATCCCATCTTGTCTGATCACTTAAAAATGACCAAAATGACTTTTTGAAAAAGTGTGGTTTAACAAAAGTACTGTAAGGCTGAGATACCAACAAGAGAAAAATTGGAATCTATCTTGGAAATAATCGACCTTACTCTGTACCCGCATTAGCAGGTGCTGTAGTAATATATTACTTACCATTTAAAAACAATTTTTGGCAATATGTCAACTCTATTTTGTATATAACCTAAAATAGAATTAAAGAAAATACAGTGTGTGATGTTGTGGATTCCATGCTCTCTCCCTTCCCCCAAAGTTCCTGGCCAAAGACTTTGAAACAACCAAGGAGGAGACTGACCTCTGATCCAACCCACATTTTACCCTGAACCCAGTGTGTGCTAAACAGGATTTAGGGAATTTAGTGAAAGCTGTGTGGATACCCATGCATTGCAGATATAATTAGTAAAGTTCAGTGTCATTTGCCTCACTACTGAGACTCGATGGTTTCATTTAAGGAGCTCATAGAAAACTGGGACATGGCACATGGTACCTGGAGGTTTAGACATGTTTTTGTTGACTAAGTCAAAATGAAAAGTGTGCATACTTTATAACAAAGCCTTAATTTTGTTTGTAAATGAAGCATAAATTGTTGTGAATAACTCCATTCTAAATACAGCTCTAACTGTGTTCTCAGGATTATTTTTGCTCACATATATTTTTTACAATTTGTACAATAGTGAGAGATAAGTACTTTTCTCTCTTTAAGAAAATATGCCCACCATGCAAATCTATATAACTAGACAAATATTATTTTCTTTCCCAGCTTGCTCTTGGGAGGTTTCCATATCCTCAGGTAAGATTGTTCATTACTGCTGCTTGCCACTGTGACATTCATTCCTATGTATGAAGGTGCAGAGAGCAACTGTGAACATTTGAGCCACATACAAATAAATCTGTCCTGTTAAATTGAAAAGTGATATCTTTAAGGAGTCATTTAGAAGTATATCACTGTTGTTTTTTTTCCTTTTTTTTTTTCTTTTCAAATGCTATTTCTTTTTTCCCTTGGGAGGATGGAAGAGATTATGATGAGGATGAGGTTTGTTTTATTGTGAGATTAAAGGATTTTTTAATTACTGTGATAATACTCTGATAATAAGATAGAGGTAGCTCCTCTTTCTTTTAAGTTTTAATTCGGATTATGAATTTTGTCAAAATGGTTTAAGATCCTCAGGAATTAAAAATATGATGTGGGATGACATATTTGGTTTGTTTTTTTTCCTAATGTTCTCACTTAATAGGGTCTAATAAAATGCCAATATTTTACATACCAGGTGCAATTTTCAAACTCTGCATTGGCCTGATTCTGCTCCCATTGAAGTCCATGGTAAAACTCCCATGAACTTCAGGGAGGGCAGAATAAGACCCGTTCTGAGTGTTTTTGAAAAATGCCATTTGTGGAGAATTTGGCTTTTACCTGTATGCTTATTCCTAAAAATCATGAGTCTCCAAAAATAATGGCCAATTCAGATAGTTCTGAACTCTAAAATATTCTTGCAAGATGAATGACAAAATCCAAAGTAAAAAGCTGTGGTACCATTTTTAAAATTATTCCTCTTTCTGGGGGAAAGCAAGTGGAAAAGTTCAGGGGATACAATTAATTATTTGAATTTTTTTTATGGTTTGATATGTTTTATGATCACTGTTTTCTAAGTATTTTGGTCTGTACAGACCGGAGTGCCTGGAGGCATGTTTGATTTAAAGGTGGTGTTGGTTTATGCTCTTTAAGCATCTATTAACTTGCTATTGTTATGCAAATAACTGTTGTATTACACATACTAATTTATGCATGGTTAGATTCTGCAGATGCCTCATGAACATGGTTATTGAATAATAGGATAGGACTCATTCTCTTTCCTGTTTTTGTAAACTGTTTTAAGCAAATTCTCCTGACACTTTCATGGACATACATAGAAATATTCCAGTCTTTCCGTTTTTTACCTGCTGTGAATAAAAGTATTTGCTGATTGAAAGAAATAGTTTTCAATGTTTCAGCACAACATAGAGTTTTTATCTATATTTTTCAACTAACCCTCTCCTCTGAGAGAAAATCCAAAAAAGAGGTACTTATGCAAAGCATCATTTTTAGAGTTACAGAGTCGCATCACTGTAGTCCAATAAAAGATATTACCTCACCCACCTTGTCTCAGTAATAGTCACATCACGTTAGTTAAGAAAGTATCAATGTATCTATTACAGATAGTGGTACATTACTACATAAAAAATTGACTGTGGGTTGCAACTTTCATCATGGAAGCATTGGGGGGTTTTTTTAGGCTGTGTATGCATTGAAATTTTATTATGTCTGCTGATTCTATATTTTCAAAAGCTCTGTCAATATATTTTCATATTAGGAGCAAAACACATGATGAGCAATTTAAGATGCTTTTTGCTCTTCTAATTAAAAATGGCATTTTTAAAAAATGATAGTTTTTTTAACATATAAAATATCTGAGACAGTGAGACTCTGAAATATGACTGGTAAGTAAAAGCAACTATTTTCCATAAGTATTTTTAATATAAATAGAATTCATCTTAAATATGTATTTTCATGGTTGATCATAATAGCCCCAAAGATGCATTGTGGTCTGGTGAGTGAGTATTGTGTATTTTTTTTAACTCCCTGAATAGATATATTTTCATCACTGTAAGGGCCCAATCCTACAAACACTTACTTGAATAGGTCCTACTCAGTTCAGTGCGGTTTTACATGTATAAGTGTTTGCAGAATTTGTCTCTAAATAGCCTGGAGCTGTTACTTAAATATGTATACAGAATCATCCCTGTTCTCGGACAAATTAATGTATTTTTACAATTATACGTGAATGAATTGTTACTCTTCTCCTCCTCTTTAAAACAAAAAAACAAATAAATTAGCTTATTTTTTCCATATAATGTAAGATTTATGATTATATGGAAACTGACCATAGTCAAGAAATGCAGAAAGGAGGTTAACTTTCCCTCTTATCTCTTACCAATATGCCAGCAAGAGTAAGGATGGATTTTCATGCCTCTGTTGGAATGTTTTAATGATAATATTTAGCACTTTCCACTTTCAGAGTGCTTTATGAGCATTCAGATTACAAAGATTGGCTTAGTTGTCACATGAACATTATTTAGTCATCTTATGTTTCCATTTAGGACTCTATCCTGCTCATGCTTAGGCAACTACTTGTGTCAGAAAAGTCGTCCGTGTGCATAAGCGTTCAGAGGATTGTGTTCTGAATAAGTAGTATATATTATGGTTTGTGTTTGTAGTTATCTTTCAGAGGTGTAATTTTATACGTACAAAAAACATGAAATACATTACTAACTAGAGCAGACCCTCCTATTACAAAAACTTCAGACAAGCAAACTAGTTAATGAAAATCCAGTAACTTTCTGAATTGCTTAATGTTTTTTCCAGACACATTATTGTGATGCGCTGTTACTTGTTCGCTGTAATGTAAAATTCCTTTTGGAAGAAGTAGACTATGACGCTCATAGGATTTTCTCTCGACATAAACATAAACACTTAAGGGTATATTCTTCCCCTGATGTGTTTGCATAACTCTATTAACGCTAATGGGAATTGCGCACACACAGAGAGGGAAAACAGACTCTTTAGAATCAAAATCCCTTCATATGTAAACATTTAAAAATGAAATCAAAATCCCTTCTATCAAATGCAGTACTTAGTGTATAGTGTCAGCATTTTAGATAACTGAAGATGGCTCAGGGGTAACTAAGTTTTAGATTTCTTTTAAAAGTTTAACAGTAATTTAATGTGAT
>NC_140420.1:81099964-81109964 GCF_965140295.1 Lepidochelys olivacea
CATCATTTAAGCATTCATTTATTTTGTAAGAATAAACTGAAGGTTGGTTAAAGCATGTTTCCCGGTAAGAATGAAATCTGTTATCTTCCACTTGCATCATAATATTGAACCATTTAAAAGACATTAAACACTGTTTAAATGCTAATGACAAAATAGTGATGTTTTCCATATTAACTTTATAGAAAATGTTCGCTGTAATCTTCTATTTTAAGATCTAGACTGATTTCATAATGTAGGTTTCACTACACGTATCATTACCTAATCTACCTAGATTTTTTTTTTACATCAACCAGAAATCATAAATTCATAGCTAAAATAGATTTAGCTTTTGGGAATACATTGCATAGTTAGGATAGAGTGTTAATTTCACTACAGATTTTTTTCTCGTGTGAAAGTATAGAACTACTGTTGGTTAGCATGTGTTTTCCATGAGTTAGTAGGAAACTGCTGAAAGTATCAAATATGCTATATATCTTACTTGCTTATCGATATGAGAAAATTAATAATAATAAATATCTTCGATTAAAACATCCTGATTTGAAATTGGGAAAAGGTAGACCCTAATCTACAACATATTTATCTGGATGGATTGTTAATTTGTGATATTTAATGTTATTCCTTTTTAACTATAATGCTTACAAGCAACCAATTAAAACCATGAATTCTGCTACTTTTCTCATTTTACCAGCTTTGGGAATGGGATTCCAGTGTTGCATTCTATATCTATTGCAGATTACTTTTACTGCACAAAGTTATTCCCTGGCTTTTCCAGAAGTATTGAAAGCCTTGATCCTGCAAACACCTATGCATGTGCTTACCTTAAAGCACATATGTAATCTCACTGACATCAGCTTTACATAAATGACTGGTCACGTTGACTTTCGTGGAACTATTTCAAAGCATAAAGATAAGCACCTTCATAGTGTTTTCAGGGTCAGGACCTGAGTCATTCTGTGGTTAGGAGCTTTGACTCTGGAACTTAACCTCTCTGAGTTTTTTGTCATTTGAATGAGAAAGTTGCCTTTAAGTAACATGACTTTTGTTATTACGTGAGGTCAGTATCCTGACCTCTGAATGCAGGGTTAACCCTTTTGGGACATTTGTGATTACATAAAGCAAGCAAGAGCCTCAAAAGAGGCGGCATTTGCCATAAAGAATAAGTTCCTTATTAGGGGACAACATGAAAAAGAAAGGAGATATTTAAATTTATTTCAGGGCATCTTTAGAAATGTGTGAGCATCCTTTGCATGGGCTGGTACTAGAGGAAATGATCCTTCTTTCACTGTTACCAGTGAATGTAAGTGCATCACCATGAATAAAGCCTGTTATTTAAATAACTAAGTATTTGAATTAGAACTCATAAAATTGCAGGTCAAACTTTCACTGGCATAAAGGCAAGTAAGCAAATGCCTGTAGTCTACTGAGGATCGCTGCATCAACCAGAGCAACCACAGTTAATAGCATTGTACCAGGTATTGTACAGCGAAGTTCCCAGATTTTCTGGGGTGGTCCCAAGGGCAAAGCCAGGTGAGATCAAGGCATGCATTCCTTTTCGCATTGAATGGAGAGGTTAAGAGCACAATGTGCTGGAGTTTTTTTGTTCAATCTGGCAGCACAGCCAAAGAGCATGCAACACCACTTTTGAATGTGTAATGAGTGACTGGAGGAAGACCAGATATCTGTGACATTATGGGATTTTGCACAAAAATGAATGGTGTATGTATGCAGTGCCTCTCGCTACGCCTAGCCTGCCTGTAAGACAATCTGGGTTTCTGACCTGTACAGCAGTACAAGCATTACACAAGTTTGATAGATCCTGAACTTGGTCTCAGCACACAGACGTTTTTGGGTCCATAGGTGAGACATGGACTTCATGCAGGAGGTGTGGCGGCCTAGTCGTAGATGACATCTTATTTGCTGTGATCATTTGAACTCTGCTTGCAGCCTCTATGGATGAACTGGCATAAACAGTAACCGATAAATAGGAAATGAGTTGGATTTTTTCATATAGCCATTTACAAAATATCAAAATGTATTGGGTTTACTGAAACTAACGTCTTTTTCCAGCCTTCTGTGTGGTCCCGGTTATTTGGGACTAGAGTGAGGCATTGATTCTAGCCCATTTAATTAAATCTGGGAACAACATTACAGGCTTTGAAATGTACAGAAGCAAGTGTCTGCATATGGAGCACCTCTTTGCTCTATGACAGGTTTCAGAGTAACAGCCGTGTTAGTCTGTATTCGCAAAAAGAAAAGGAGTACTTGTGGCACCTTAGAGACTAACCAATTTATTTGAGCATGAGCTTTCGTGAGCTACAGCTCACTTCATCGGATGCATACCGTGGAAACTGCAGAAGACATTATATACACAGAGACCATGAAACAATACCTCCTCCCACCCCACTCTCCTGCTGGTAATAGCTTATCTAAAGTGATCATCCAAAGTGGAGAGTGAGTTTTTGTGTGTGTGTTTTTTTGAAAAAAAAAAAAGGGGGGGGGGTGAGAACCTGTATTTGTGCTGGAAATGGCCCACCTTGATTATCATACACATTTTAAAGAGAGTGGTCACTTTGGATGGGCTATTACCAGCAGGAGAGTGAGTTTTGGGGGGAGGGGGGGCGGAGGGTGAGAAAACCCGGATTTGTGCTGGAAATGGCCCAACTTGATGATCACTTTAGATAAGCTATTACCAGCAGGAGAGTGGGGTGGGAGGAGGTATTGTTTCATGGTCTCTGTGTATATAATGTCTTCTGCAGTTTCCACGGTATGCATCCGATGAAGTGAGCTGTAGCTCACGAAAGCTCATGCTCAAATAAATTGGTTAGTCTCTAAGATGCCACAAGTACTCCTTTTCTCTTTGCTCTATATTACCTATTTGTCTACTATAGACAAAGCTGTGATGTCCCAGGAAGGAGTTGTAACTCTGAACCCATCATGTCATTGTCATATTACTTGCCCTTCCTTTGCCAGCTCCACTCTGCTGCCCAGCTCCTTGAGAAGCAGCAGGAGACAAGGCCTGCATACTTGGGCAGAAGGGAAGTAACATCCCCAAAGAGCCTGTTTTCCCCCTCACGCATTAGGCTGGTAATGCAGGTAGTCTGTGTAAGGGACTAAAGAGTGTCAGATGTTCCCAGTCTTTCCTGTATGAGCATATAGTGGAAGTGATAATCTTGTCCTTGGGCATTGTATGATAATTACTTAAAATGGGTTAAGAGAGAGAGATTCTGGACCAAAGGCCCAGGATGTTAGTGAATGATTTTGCTGAATTTAGGGTGGCTAGGTAGGCTCACTTTCTGTCACCCTTGTTAGTCTGCGATTTCTATGGAACAATTCACTCAGATCATTAAGGAGGACAACTATGTCCATGATGATAAAATAAGTGGCATGGAGCAGAGTGTTCCTCGGAACTTGGCCAGAATATGTCTGTTCATTTCAAACCCTCTAACTTTATTCCCAGGTTTAATTAGGAAAATATGGTTAATTTTAAGCCGATCTCAAGTTTAAAAATAAATTTTATAAAGTTGACGGACTCCTAGTCATACTATCAGATACCCAGATTGTGCTTCTCTCTGGATTACTCCTGTTCAAGCAACCTCAGGATTGTATTCAATATTTCAGTAGTATAGACGGTGTGAATCACTGGAAAGAGTCCAGTTTTTCCTAGATGGGCCACCGTACCAGATGGATGTTGCCTAATTTTTTCCAACCATTTGCCTTTCTTTCCTTCCTTCCTTCCTTCCTGCATCTTGTACAATGAAAATAGGTTAATTATTTTTACTTTTGTCCCAAATTGATTCCACTACCTTGTTCTCATGCAGTATCACTATTCTGCAGTGTTTAGGTTACCAAAAGCGTAGAGCAATATTTAGATCCAAACAAAAGCATGTTTCCTTGGATTAAAATAAAATTTTGAGGAAGTTTCTAATAAAATTGGGACAGCATAGACCATCAGAATGCATAGACCTAAACTCCCAATGTTTCCCAACATTCCTAGCATAAATCACTATTTATTGAATTACTTCAACATCACGAGGAACACATTTGTCCCACAGAACAAGTTCACCAAAGTGCCAACCCTACAGAACTGTGGTACTCATGAGAGCCAACTCCCGTCAGGCTGTGTGACCTTTGTGTTTAATGGATAAGGGTCATAGTTCCTCTTAAATGGCTGATGCCTTATGCACAATATTATTATTGCTGTTAACATCATCCATCATCATTATTTTGGGTGAGGAGGTTGGTGACCTGAGGATGGGGACTGGTATTCCATCCCTCCTTCAACTTTTGTAGAACATGAGAGTGGCCACTCCCACATCTTTTTCCTTATTTGGGGGCTGCTTGCTATGACTTATAGACTTTAAGGTCAGAAGGGACCATCAAGACCATCTAGTGATTCTAGTCTGACGTCCTGTACATTGCAGGCCGCAGAACCTCACCCACTCACTCCTGTAAGTCACTCCTAATCTCTAGCTGAATTACTGAAGTCCTTAAATCATGGTTTAAAGACTTCAAGTTACAGAGAATTCACCATTTACACTCATTTAAATCTGCAAGTGATCCATGCCCCATGCAGCAGAGGAAGGCAAAAAAGCCCCAGAGTCTCTGCCAATCTGACCTGAGGGAAAATTCCTTCCCGACCCCAGATATGGTGATCAGTTAGACCCTAAGCACATAGGCAAGACCCACCAGTCAGAGACCTGGGAAATAATTCTCTGTAGTAACTCAGAGCCCTCCCCATCTAGTGTCCTGCTGAGACCACAAACTGTATTCTAATTGCTGCTACTGGCAGTCGTCGGTGAGACACCTGCCATTGTAGGAAGTCCCATCATACAATCCCCTCTGTAAACCTATCAAGCTCAGTCTTGAAGCCAGTTAGGTTTCTTGGCCCCACTGCTCCTCTTGGAAGGCTGTTCCAGAACTTCACTCTTCTCACTGGCTTAAAAATCTTTGCCTAAACTTGTTGATGGCCAATTTATATCCATTTGTTCTTGCATCCATGTTGGCGCTTAACTTAAATAACTCCTCTCCCTCCCTGGTATTTCTCTCTCTGATATATTTATAGAGAGCAATCAGATCTCCCTTTGGCCTTCTTTTGGTTAGACTGAAAGAGCCAGGCTCTTTAAGTCTCCTCTCATAAGGTAGGTTTTCCATTCCTTGGATGATCCTAGGAGCCCTTCTCTGCACCTGTTCCAGTTTGAATTCATCTTAAACATGGGAGACCAGAACTGCACACAGTATTCCAGATGAGGTCTCACCAGTGCCTTGTGTAATGATACTAACACTTCCCTGTCTCTGCATCCTAGGACTGCATTAGCCTTTTTCACAGCTGCATCCCATTCATAGTCATCCTGTGATCAACCAGTACACCCGGGTTTTTCTCCTCTGTCGCTTCCAACTGATACATCTGCAGTTTACAGCAAAAATTCTTGTTTAGTTCCTAAGTGCACGACTTTACACTATTAAATTTCATCCCATTTCTATTACTCCAGTTTACAAGGTCATCCAAACCTTCTTGTGTGATATTCCAGTCCTCCTCCATATTGGCAATACCTTCCAACTTTGTGTCATCCGCAAATTTTATTAGCGTGCACGCACTTTTTGTGCCAAGGTCAGCAATAAAAATGTGAAAGAAGATTGGTCCCAAGATCAGTCCTTGAGGGACTCCACTAGTAACCTCCCTCCAGCCTGACAGTTCACCTTTCAGTATGACCCATTGTAGTCTCCCCTTTAACCACTTCCTTATTAACCTTTCAGTTCTCATATTAATCCCCATCTTCTCCAATTTAACTAATAACTTCCCCTGTGGAATTGTATCAGATGCCTTACTGACATCCAGGTATATTAGATCTACTGCATTTCCTTTGACTAAAAATCAGTTATCTTCCGAAAGAAGACCACGTTGGTTTGGCACAATCTACTTTTGTAAAACCATGTTGTATTTTATCCCAGTTACCATTCACCTCTATGTCCTTAACTACTTTCTCTTGCAAAATTTGTTCCAAGACCTTGCATACAATTGAGGTCAAACTAACCGACCTGTAGTTTCCCAGATCACTTTTTTCCCCTTTCTTCAAAATAGAAACTATATTCGCAATTCTCCAGTCATAGAGCATGACCCCCAAGTTTACAGATTCTTTAAAAATTCTTGCTAAGGGACGTGTGCCAGAAATTTTCATGTACCATAGTTCCCCATGACATCTCCAAGTTCTGGGGTGGGAGCTGGGAAGCAGCCTGTCCCTGCCTCAATAGCAATGGGAGACAGGAAATACATTCTTTCTGCCTCTACGATAAGTGGCAGGTTTACTAGTGCACCCCATAGTGTGTAGCTCATAGTCAGCCTTGTCCCTACCATTTAGTCTAGCAGGTGGCTGGAAATGGAGAAAGGGGATGGGGTCCCCCCACTCAGGTTGCTTACTTGTGGGCAATCGCTGTGCCTAGAGGAGCACTCCAGACGAGTGAAGATGGGTGACTGGCTGTGAAGCACCTCTGCAAAAGACCCTAGAGACAGGGCACCAGACCCCATACACAGTGTGAGGCTGCATCAAGCCACTAGTGCACAAGAAAGTTTGGGGGAATCCCGTGGACTGATATCAGAGGAGTGATGAAATCTGTCTAGGTTCTTGCATAGTCTCCATTTCTGTAGTACTGACATTCACTGAACTTTCATGGACATGAGCTGATGTTAAACAATAATTGGCAAATCGCCTCCTATGTTGTGCCTATTCTGCATGAACTGTTCACTCTACCCTGTATTATACCCATTACACATGTGGTGTGACAGGTTTAATCTGTGTGTACCTAATATACTACTCTTATAACAGGGTGTGCATGCCATTCTCCTAAAACCGCCATCTTTCACATAAAAAAGATCCTCCTCATTTGTGACCATTAAAAATCCCATAGTCCCTTGCCACAAAAGCAGTGGTGTTCATTCTAGTGTCTGGGTGTATTCCAACATGGATAGTCACTACTGACTCCTAAATTCCTTCTGCCATTTCAACTATATTTGTTTTTTCCCCCCCACATCCTATTCTAGACTAGTGGATTGTGTTACTGTACTCTAGTAAATTGATTCCTGTGTGAGGTGGATGCAGGCCGGTGGTGAATGAAATAATCCCTGTGTATAGTTTATATATGTTTGCACAGCTCTGGGAAGACAAGAATTCTATAACTCTTTAAGACTGTATTTAATATTAAGGTTATTGGGAAGCAATCTTTTTGTTTTCAAGGCTTTTCAGAACAAATCTTTCAGTGGAGCTCCCCGTATTCTGTCCTCCATTCCCTGGCTTGGAGGTTGGAGTTTGTAAATTGCAGAATTAATGGCAGGATTGATTGATTTCAGGATTTTCAGAAGTGCCTAACTTGACTTAAGAGCACAAGTCCTATTGACTTTCAATACTTTTCAAAATTCCACCTAGGAATTTTTCTGAGAGGTCCTGCAGGCGTCCTGAATTGGGGTTAAGAATAACTTGCAAGACTGGTGAAGAAGAGAAAAAGGAAACATAGTAGAGATTGAGTGCAGAAAGAAAACTCCTTTTTCTGTATGTATTGAGGCAGAGAGAGTGAGTGTCATTTGTCAATATGGAGCCAATATTTGTTGTTGCTTCTGGTCCAAAAAGTTTAGTCTTAAAGAAAATAGCAAACATCTCTAAAGTTTAAAAACAAGCCAAGTGCACTGTTAGAATCCATATCTGCAGCAATTATGAAAATAAATGTCATACTTATGTAACTGTCTGATTTGTTAGCATTTATCTTTTTCTATTTAAAAAATCCACTGGCTTAAAAAGCAGTATATATGTGAAGAGTAAATTTGTTAACTGATATGGGAAGCTCTGACCAGGTCACCCACAAATCTCTCAAACAAGAGCTGCAGGGCAAGTACTAATTCCAGAGAGTAAAAGAAAAAATGAAAGCTGTAGCCAGTGACTTCTCCAAGTTACAGAGGGTGGATTCATTTGAGTTTTCTGATTGTGCTTGTGAATATAATGTGAAAGGGACTGGTAGAGGTCCTCTCAGCCACTTCCCATCAACTGTATCTCCATGGCGACAGATATATAACCTGATGGTCTGTCAAAAGTTGCTTTTTGTAACCAGAGGCATTTATTAAATAGTAGATGAGGCATGAGGAAAACTTTTGCATTTGTAACCAGCCTAAAAAATGACATTTGGAGAAAGCCATTTATAGAGTAGCTTATCCAACTACCAGTGACTTTTTCCATAAACTGAGGAACATACTGTGGATTTATTTTATTTTAGGTAAATTTAGTGTCATAGTTCTCTCTCTTCCTTTCATTATTAACTGTCATGTAACAAATGCTGCTTCAGGATAATAAAGAAAATATAATTTTAGAAATATCCAAGATCTGTTAAGAATTCTCCAAATTCACAGAATTCCAGCTACAAAGGAAATACTTATAAAACCTTATGATCTACAGGGTCTCGCAGAGATGACCATGTGAGCAGGTCATGCATCTGCATTGAAATACACATACCTCTACTCAGCTCACCGTGAAAGCATATTACTGGCAAAAGGTTTAAACTCTGATACCGCTCAGATTAAAATGATTGGATAATTCAGGAATCTAAACATAATACTGTTTTAATCTACCTACTTTATTTGGCTGCCTGACTTTATCAGGGTTTTCAGTAGCATCCATCACCATAATATGTGTTTCTATATCATGATGAACAAAAGGTAAATAGCTGCAATTAGAATCCTGTTTGTGGTCTCAGGATATTCAATTTAGCCTTAAAATGGTCACTTAATAAGCAAATTGTTCAAGTTTTCATTCAAATAGTTATGAATAACATGCTGTATATGCTGAGATGCAGCCTCTGTCAGGATTAATGTGTCCCCAAAACTTTTGTCTCCCGGTAGTGCATGAAAAACAGAATGTTAGGCCAAAAAAAGGAAAACAGAAAGATAAAACATTGTATGTTGAGTACTTTTAAAACTCTCTTTAATGTGCTATAAAACTGGATGCTTCACTTTTCATGAACTGTGTGCAAAAGTAGAGGCATTGACTGTAAAGTTGAATTTGGTTGGGTTTGTTTTATAGTTGCAGAGACTATGCAATAATGTGATCTTGGAAAAGGTAAACAAGATAGTTTTAACAGTGAAAAATATGCCTAATATAAATATAGCTAAGTGCTTCGCTGTTCAGAACTTGAAAAATATGACTGTACCATTACATTTTCCAGTGGAGTTAACAGAGGAGCATAGTGCAGTCTTACAAGCAATATATCTGAGGCAGAGAAAATAGGTAATACATCTAACTCAGGAGTCTCTGTGGCATTCACATAGAGAAAAGCACAGTAGCTTTATTTAATTGAGAAAATGAATCAATTACAAAGATGTTGCATCATCAAATGCTAGTGAAATAGCAAATATGTCATTACGTTGGGTAACAGTGTTAAAAAGTAATTGAGCGTCTTAAGTGTTTTGAATCAATTCCAGGTACTGGCACAGCTACCTTAATGCAAAATTTATGAAGATGATCTCAAATAATATGTTGCTATCAAAACTGTGTAATAAAATCTGGTAACAATGTGTTGTATCTCTCTCTTGGAAACTGGGCCTGCTACCGTAGTATACAGTTAAAACATCTTTAAAAGAATTCTGTTGTTTTCCTATTTGTGTTTCCCTGTTGCTTTCATAGAAGCATTAAAAGCTTTTAATAGAAATGTTTTTAAATCCCATTCTGAGATCAGATGTGATCATTTCTGTGTTGAATTTAAAAAACGTTGATTATGATCCTGTTTTAGTTTGCTCCTTTTTGTATTAGACATGTATTTTCCCAGGGCATACGTACATGAGACTTCCACTCTGCATATGTTGATGGGAAACTAAACCTTCGATTCATTTTATAAGGAAACTCAGAAGTATCCTACATCTAATAAGCCGAATCAGCCTAATTTTGTCTTTTAACATCCAATAGCCACATCAAGTATGAAAGGACCTTTTTTTTATGTTCACTCAATATTTTTCTTCTGTGAGCAA